>NW_026294534.1:59946128-60141128 GCF_007827085.1 Peromyscus californicus insignis
TAATAGCCAGAACCTGGAAACAACCTAGATGCCCGTCAACTGAAGAATGGATTAAGAAAATGTGGTACATATACATAATAGAGTACTACTCAGCAGAGAAAAACAATGACAGCATGAAATTTGCAGGCAAATGGATAGAACTAGAAAATATCATCCTGAGTGAGGTAACCCAAACCCAGAAGGACAAACATGATATGTACTCACTCATAAGTGGATTCTAGATATAAAGCAAAGAACAATCAGACTGCAACCCACAGAAAATTATTTTTCCTGAAAGCTCTTTGTTCTGCACTGAAGGCAGCCCTGTCAGTGTGTTTCTGTGCTGTTAGGAGGGGGCCGACTGCTGTTCCCAGGCTGTGTCGACCAAAGCAAATGTGAAATCAGCTGACATCCTGTTGATAACTACTTCAACAAACCATATTTTGGACCTTTGTTTTTGTATATATAAAGAAAATAAATGAAAATTTAAAAAAAGAAAGAAAGAAAGAAAAGAAAGCAGGCTGAGCCGGGCAGTGGTGGCACATGCCTTTAATCCCAGCACTCAGGACGCAGAGTCAGATCCCTGTGAATTTGAGGCCAACTTGGTCTACAGAGTGAGTACTAAGACAGCCAGGGCTATACAGAGAAACCCTGTCTCAACAACAAACAGACAAAAAAACAAAGCGGACTGAACAAGTTACGAGGAGCAAGCCAGTAAGCAGCACCAGTCCATGGCCTCTGCATCAGTTCCTGCCTCCAGGTCCCTGCCCTGTGTGAGCTCCTGTCCTGGCTTCCTTCCAGGATGAAGCCCTCTCCTCCCCAAGTTGCTTTGGTCATAGAGTTTCATCACAGCAATTGTAACCCTAATTAAGACACCAAGGCTGTAGAACTGCCAATTCCACCAAGTGGCAAGTGCACACTGCCTGGGTTTTGTTTGTCTGTGGGGTTTTTGTTGTGGCCATGATGGGTTTTGCTCTCCTTGGGTAGTCTTAGGGTCTTAGGAGCAGGGAATGAAGGGAGAGAAGCTGCGTCTAAACCTCAGGATTATAGAGTTAGAAAGCTGCAGGCGGAATCTGTCTTGGGCTATTTGACACATCTTCATACAATGTACAGGAATATCCCACAGCAGTTAGAAAGCTGCAGGCCAGAATCAAATAAACTTGGGCTATTGTTATTCCCTGTGAGAGCATCTGACCTAATATCTGTGTGATTAAAACCCTACAATGGCCAGGCCTGGTGGCACTCACCTTTAGTGCCAGCACCTATGAGACAGAGGCAGGTGGACTTCCATGAGTTCAAGGCCCTGGTCTACAGAGTAAATTCCAGGTCAGCCAGGGCTACATAGTGAGACTCTGTGTCAAAAACAAACACCCATTTAAAATTGTTTTTACAGTCCCTTGAGTTGTGTGTCCAGGCCTCAGGGTGAGAGGTCTGTGTGGGCCAGGAATACAGTGCAAGCAGACCCTGGAAAGGACTCTCACCACATTCCCAAGCTGCAGCTCACCTACCTGGGCTTTGTTACCTTCCACCTGATCCCAGGCCCTAGACTCCGCTGATGTCTTTTCCATTTTCTTCAGCGACGTCAGATTCCAGTCATACTCAATGCTGCCAGATTCAATGGACTGGCCATCAATTTTCACCTCGTAAGAAAGATCTGGCCTTAAAATCAGAGTGTAGAGGTGGGTGAAGCCATCGACCTGCACAGAAGCCACAGTGAGGTACACTTTTTTTTTTTTTTTTTTTTTTTTTAGATTTATTTATCTGTTATGTATACAGTGTTCTGCCTGCACATATCCCTGCAGGCCAGAAGAGGGCACCAGATCTCATTACAGATGGTTTTCAGCCACCATGTGGTTGCTGGGAATTGAACTCAGGACCTTTAGAAGAACAAACAGTGCTCTTAACCTCTGAGCCATCTCTCCAGCCCCGAGGTACACTTTTATTATGTGTCCAGATGTGTACTTTAAAACAGGAACCAGGGGTGGGAGATGGCTCAGTGGGTAAAGGCACTTGCCACCAAGCCTGGTGACCTGAGTTCAATCCATAGGACCCACATTGGTGGAAGAAGAGAAATGACTCCCACAAGTTGTACACACACACACACACACACACACACACACACACACGGGGAGGGGGCAGTGGGGATAAAACAGTGCTGGATGTGTTGGAGGTTGCACAGGCCTCTGCCTCTAGCATTTGGGAGGCTGAGGCAGGGAGGCTATGAGTCTCTAGCCAGCCTGGGCTATAGCATAAGGCCCCGTCTTAAAGTCCAAACCAACAAGCTGGTTAGTGGCTCACACCTCTAAGGCCAGCACTTGGGAAATAGAGGCAGGGAGATCAGGAGTTCAGTGTTATTTTCAACTACATAGCAAGCCAGCAAGTTTTTCTGTTTTGTTTTGTGCTCATTTGTGTGGAGGCCAAAGGTTGAGGTCAGGTTTCTCCCGCTATAATAGCTGCCCACCTTATTTTCAGACAGGGTCTCTTGGCAAACTGCTCTGCATATTTTTCCCACTGAGCCATCTTGCCAACCCCTCTCATTTTTTTTTTAAAGCAGCAAGTGGTTTTTGTTTTGTTTTGTTTTCTTTTTTGAAGATTGATTATATATATATAATCATATAATCATATATATATATATATATATACAGTGTTCTGTTTGCATGTGTGTGTCCCTGCAGGCCAGAAGACGGCACCAGATCTCATTACAGATGCCAACCCCTCATTCTTAGATTCTTTTTGTATTAAGTGTGTGTGTGTGTGTGTGTGTGTGTGTGTGTGTGTGTGTGTGTGTGTGTGTAGCACACCTTTAATCCCAGCACTCAAGAGGCAGAGGCAGGTGATCTCTGAGTTCGAGGTCAGCCTGGTCTCTAGGACTAGTTAAAACTAGCTAGTTTTAGTGTGTGCGTGTGCGCGTGCGCGTGCGTGTGCGTGTGTGTTGTGTGTGTGTGTGCGTATGTGCTGATGCATACAGATGCCTGTGGAAGCTAGAAGAGGACATTGGATGCCACATGATGGAGTAAGGCAGTTGTGAGACACCTGACATGGGTAGTGGGATCTGAACTCAGGTCCTCCACACTCAACCCCTGAGCCATCTCTCTTGCCATAGTCTTCAGCTTCTAACAGGGCTGTTCACTGTTACTAGCTCCTTGCTGACATGAGGAAGTAGGCAGAGGAGTGTCCTCTGGCAGCAGGTTGTAGGAAAAAGCCCATAATATTCAGGCTGGTGAAAACTATACTGTGACTTGTGGCTGGTGGACTCCCCTCAACTCACCACACCACACAGACTCCCCTCAACTCACCACACCACACAGACTCCCCTCAACTCACCACACCACACATGGCCTCATGTTCTCACTTTCTTGGGAAATTTTCTCTGCCTTTGAGTGGACAGAACACAAAAATGTTTTGAAAAGCATGTAGAAAACAGCCTTGTACAGCTGACTAAAAGCTGTTACTTTCCTAGGTATGATGGCACACACCTTTAATCCCAGCTCTTGGGAGGCAGAGGAAGAGAGATCTCTGTGAGTTCAAGGTCAGCCCGGTCTATACTACGAGCTCCAAGCTAATCAGGGCTATATAATGGAACCCTGCCAATAAACAAACAAACAAACAAACAAACAAATAAATAAATAGATTCATGCCCAGTGCCTGCGGAGGCCAGAAGAGGGTTTCTGATCCTTGGAATTGGAGTTACAGATGGTTGTGAGCCTCCATGTGGGAGCTGTGAGCAAATCCAGGTTCTTTGCATGAACGGCCAGTGCTCTTAACTATTGAGCCATCTTTTCCAGCCCCTGTACATTTCTTTTTTCTGTGTGTATGTGTACAATGCATATGTGTGCAGAGGCACCTGTATGTGTATGTGCATGTGTATAGAGACCAGGGGCTGAGGTCATGTGTCTTCCTTGATGGCTCTCCACTTTCCACACTGAAGTACTGTCTCTCTGTACTCAACAGAACACTGTATATATATATGATTATATGATTATATGATTATATATATATATATATAATCAATCTTCAAAAAAGAAAACAAAACAAAACAAAACAAAAACCACTTGCTGCTTTAAAAAAAAAATGAGAGGGGTTGGCAAGATGGCTCAGTGGGAAAAATATGCAGAGCAGTTTGCCAAGAGACCCTGTCTGAAAATAAGGTGGGCAGCTATTATAGCGGGAGAAACCTGACCTCAACCTTTGGCCTCCACACAAATGAGCACAGCTGGTCAGGTAGCCTGTTCTGACCCCATTGTTCCAACCAGCCTTATGCTAGTGTATGTCTTGAAACCAAATCAATACACTGGTGTGGTGGCTCACTCCAGTAAGCCAGACACCTGGGAGATGGAAGCAGGATGATCAGGAGTTCATGGTCATCCTTGGATACACAGGGAGTTTAAGACCAGCCTAGGCTGCGTGAGACCTTGTCTCAATATTGAAACAAAGACCAAAAACGCCCTCAAGGCCCAGTGTCACCCTGCCTCTGGTGATCCTAGGACTGCTCAGGAGAGTTTTATTTTAACTAAAGAGGTATGGGTGCCCCATCCAGCAGGGAACAGACAGAAGAGAAACCTCATTCCCCATTCCCTCCAGAAGGAGGAGGAAAATGCCTAGGGGTGGTGGTGGGAGGGATTTATTAGCCATCCAGCCAGGGAGGTATCTTCTGGGACAGACCTGAGCTATTAACTTCAAAGTGGCCTTTCCTTATCTTTTGCTAAAATGTTCTGGGGCAGGGTACATCCAGAGGTATTTCTGCCCATCACTTTATAGTCATTTACACACGCACTTCCAGACTTTGTCATAAGCACGCCCACAAGTGATTCTGGCATCTTTTCTCTCTCCTCTCCCTGCCTTTCCATTTTTTTGAGACAGGGTCTCTCTATGTAGTCCTGATTGGTCTGGAACTCACTATGTAGACCAGGCTGCCTTCAAACTCAGAGAGATCTTCCTGCCTCTGCATTCCCACTACTGGGATTAAAGGCCTATGCAAACATGCCTGGCTCTTTTTGTATTAAAATCTGAGTGAGGGTGAATGAAAGGTCATGGGTTAAGTAGTTTGGCAGAATGAGAATGGCCACCCATAGGTTCATATATTTGAATGCTTAATCACCAGGGAGTGGAATTCTTTGAAAGGATTAGAAGGATTGGGAGGTTATGGACTCTGAGGTTTCAAAAGCCCAAGCCAGGCCCACGCCCACTGTCTCTCTCTTCCCACTACCTTGCAGATTAGGATGTAGCTCTCAGTTCCTTCTCTGGTACCACGTCTACCCATGTGCTGCCATGCTCCCACCACACTGATCATGGACCAAACCTCTGAAACCACAGCCAGCCCCAATTAAATGCTTTCTTTTATAAGAGTTGCCTTGGTCATGGTGTCTCTTCACAGAAATAGAAAAGTGATTAAGACAATAGAGGAAATTTCAAGACAGGATGACTTGCAGGCTGTGGTCTTGCTGCTTAGATATGAGCCACCACACCCAGTCCTGTTCACATTCACCAGGCAAGAGGCACAGGGAACATCTGGGAGGCTGAAGCAGGAGGATCCTGGGGTTTGAGGCCCTTTGGGCCATGTAGTGAGATGAATGAAAGGAAAAAGAGAAGTGGGGGCTGCAGAGATGGCTCAGTGGTTAGAGTACACCCCACTCTCACAGAGACCAGAGCTGGGCTTCCAGCACCCATGCCAGGTAGCTCCAAGGAATTCAACACCCTCTTCTGGCCTCTGTGGGTACTGCACTCACACTCTTGCTCACACATAATTACAAATAATAAAAGCTTAAAAGAAATAAAAAGGGAAGGAGAGAAAGGAAGGAATAAAAAGGAGGGGAAGGGCCGGGTGTGGGCCTTTAATCGCAGCACTCGGGAGGCAGAGGCAGGAGGATCTCTGTGAGTTCGAGGCCAGCCTGGTCTACAGAGTGAGTTCCAGGACAACTAGGACTGTTGCACAGAGATATCCTCTCTCAAAAAACCAAAAAAAGAGCCGGGCGGTGGTGGCGCACGCCTTTAATCCCAGCACTCGGGAGGCAGAGCCAGGTGGATCTCTGTGAGTTCGAGGCCAGCCTGGTCTCCAAAGCGAGTACCAGGAAAGGCGCAAAGCTACACAGAGAAACCCTGTCTCGAAAAACCAAAAAAAAAAAAAAAAAAAAAAAAACCAAAAAAAGAAAAAAAAGAGGAGGGTAAGGTGGGAGATGGAGGAGGAGGGAGGAATGAGGCGGATGGAGAGAACCGCTCGCTGTGACATTAGCTGCTCACCTTACATCTGATTGGCTTCTTGTTTGAATGATACTGATTTTTGAAATATAAGATAACATGAACTTTCTTGCTATCAAATCCACAAATATCAGGTCCTAAAAGGAAAAAAAATTTGGTGCTCTCAATGGTCTTCCAGACTGCATCAGCATACAGAAACCCTTGGCTCAGCATCCTCCCTGAACACAGAGCAAACGCGTCTGTCCGGGGGCATCCTGACTTCACCAGAAGACACTGAAGCAAAGGCCTGGTGACCAGCGCCCTCCTGTCAAAGTCATCTTGGACCCCACTGTGAATCATCACACAGAAGAAAACAAGGCCCAACTGGGCGGTGTCCTGTGTTCACAGGGCAGGGAGGCTGAGGCCGGAAGACTGCGGGGGATTCCAGCCTGGGTGGCGTGTACCCAGCTTCTAACAAAGAGCAAAGCAGTAAGCTGGAGAGACTGCTCAGAAGGGAAGGCCCCAGGCTGAGAGGGGGAGAGTCTGCTCCTCACTGGGGCTTCTGACCGCCACATGTGACCATGGCACGTGCATGCCTTACATAAATATGTTTTTTTTTTTTTTTTTTTTTTTTTTTTTTTTTTTTAAAGATTTATTTATCTACTATGTATACAGAAGAAGGTGCCAGCTCTCATTACAGATGGTTGTAAGTCACCATGTGGTCGCTGGGAATCGAACTCAGGACCTCTGGAAGAGCAGTCAGTGCTCCCAACCTCTGAGCCATCTCTCCAGCCCCCATAAATATGTTTTAAAGATTATTTTGTGTGTGACTCTCTCCCTCTCTCTCTCTCTCTCTCTCTCTCTCTCTCTCTCTCTCTGTGTGTGTGTGTGTGTGTGTGTGTGTGTGTGTGTGTGTGTGTACATGTGCATGCAGGTGCCTGTGGTGGCCAGAAGGAGTCAGATTCCCTGGATCTGGAGTTCCAGGTGACTATGAACCAGCCTGCTCTGGTGCTGAGAACTGAACTGAGGCCCTCCACAAGAACAGAAAGCGCTCTTAACCACTGAGCTGTCTCTCCAGCCCCCAAATATATGCTCCTTAAAATGAGAAACACTCACTTTAATGTTTGAATTTAATTCAAATAAAAATTATTAAAAAAATAAATTTTTAAAAAGCACAAAAAGAGCTAAGGCATTCTGTGCTGTTTTGTCTTTTTGCTTTTTTACAGCACTGAGAGTGGAACCCAGTGGGGCCGTGGAACCCAGGGGGGCTCTCACACGCGTCAATCAAGCACTCATCATTTGGGCTACAACACAGCCCAAAGGATTGATTTCATTGTAGTGCAAGGTGTGTGTGTACATGTGTAGTGCATACACAGGAATGTGCAGAATTCCCTGCCTGCATCACATGCTGAGGGCAGAGGAAGACTTCAGGTTTTCTCTATCCATTGCCATCTTCTGTCCTTGAGACAGGCCCACACTGAGCCGGAAGCTGGTCCTTCCAGCTGGACTGGCCAGCCTGAGGTGCTCTCAGGGTCTCCCTCTCTCTACCCCCCAGTGTCGGGACTGCAGGCACACACAGCCATGTCTGGCTTTCTATGTGGGTTTTCGGGGATTTGAACTTAAATACAGTTACCCCCTGGGCCATCTCCCCAGTCTTTATTTTGTTTTCTACATTTTTGGAGGGGTTTGAGACAGGATGTCATTGTAGCCCAGGCTGGCTTTGAAGTCTGTAGCTAAAGATGACCTTGAACTCCTGATCCTCTTGCCTGTACCTCCCAAGAACTGGTATGATGCCTGCTTTATGAGGTGCCGGGGATGGAGCCCAGAGCTTTCTGCATGCTAGGCAGACATGTTAGCAACCAAGCCCAGCCCCAGCCCACACTTGCTATCTTTCAAGCTTTACCATTCTCTTAGAAGTGACCAGAAAGTCTACCATCCCTTCCCTGGCAGTCTGGACTTGTTTCAGCAGCCAGAATTTGTCACTTTGGGACACATGTGTTGACTTCACCTGTCCAGTGTCCCCACTGGAACTCCAAACTTTCTCACTGCTTTGAATCTCCGGAAGCAAGGTCTTGTTACTTAGGCAGGCTGACATCATTCTCCTGCCTCCCCTCCTAGGTGCTGGGAGGCAGGGCTTACCAACATGCCCACCATTAACATCTCACTCCTGAAAACTTTATACTTTCTGTTCAGGTGTAGTGGAACACACCATTAATCTCAGCACCCGGGATGCAGAGAGAGGACGATCTCTGTGAGTTCGAGGCCAGTCTGGTCTACAGAGTGAGTTCCAGGACATCCAGAGCTGTGACACAGAGAATCCTTGTCTCAAAAAACAAACACATTTTCCCCGTGTGTGTGATGCACGTGTATGTGTGTGAATGCAGGTGTGTGCCCGGCTCCATGTGGTCTCAGCACTCAAAGCTTCAGGGCTGAGGTTGTAGTTGAGGGTTAGTGGTGTGTCTACAAGGCCCTGGGTTTCACACCCAGCACAGGACCAGTGAAAGGCTCAGCAAGAAAAGGCACTGGCCATCAGTCTTGAAGGTCTGAATCCCATTCCCAGAACTCCAATGGAGGAAGGAAAGAACCCATTCCCTGGAGTTACTGGCGCTGAGGAGATGGCTCAGCCATAAGGAGCGCTGGCTGTTCTTGCAGAGGACCCAGATTCTGTTCTCAACACCCAGATGGCAGCTTACAACCACCTGTTAACTCCAGTTCCAGGGAAACTGACGACCTCTTCTGGTCTCTACAGCCATCTGCAAGTACATGTTGCACACAGATCCACATAAATTTTAAGCCACTCTGAGATTCAGAGCCCTTTGGATTTTTGGTTCTTAGTCCCGAGAACACTTGGGTCAGATAGTTCAGTTAGTTCCATCAGCAGAGCCCCAGTGATGTTGGAAGCATGTGCCCTCCCCCGCTGCACTCACCAAACATGATGTAGTACTGAGACTTTCCGTTCATATTCTTCTGATCCAGGTCAGAGGGGAACACCTTGATGTAGCCGCCCCCGCAGTCCATCTTCTGCTCGTGCTTCACGGTGTACTGGATTACCAGCGTCTTCCCTTTGTTGCTGAACGGCTTGAAGCTGGCAGAGATGGCGTAGAATCGGCTGTTCTGGGTTGTCTGCAGGCCTTCCAACAGAAAGTGAGCATGATGGAGTCAGAACAACACTGCACTCAGCGCCGGGCGGCCATGGCGCATGCTTTTAATCCCAGAACTCGGGAGGCAGAGCCAGGCAGATCTCTGTGAGTTCGAGGCCAGCCTGGTCTACTGAGCGAGATCCAGGACAGGCACCAAAACTGCACAGAGAAACCCTGTCTCAAAAACCAAAAAAACCAGCCGGGCGGTGGTGGCGCACGCCTTTAATCCCAGCACTCGGGAGGCAGAGCCAGGCGGATCTCTGTGAGTTCGAGGCCAGCCTGGGCTACCAAGTGAGTCCCAGGAAAGGTGCAAAGCTACACAGAGAAACCCTGTCTCGAAAAAACAAAAAACAAAAAAAAACAAAAAACAAACAAACAAACAAAAAAACCAAAAAAACAAAAACAACTGCACAGAGAAACCCTGTCTCAAAAACCAAAACAAACAAACAAACAAACAAAAAACTGCACAGAGAAACCCTGTCTCAAAAACAAAAAAAACCTCAAACAAATAAACAAACAAACATTGCACTCAGCAACTTGTGGGACCTCATATTCATGTCACTAGTGACCCCCAATAACAGAGGTTTGCATTACTCACTGTTGACAAAGCAGTCGCAGTGTGCCACAAGTACACCACTAGTAAGATCTCTGCAGCCAGAAGCCTGTGCTTCACACACCCAGGTGCCTTTGTACTTAAGAAGCATCCTTTGCTTTTGCTAGGGCCAGAGAGATGGTTCAGTGGGTAACGGCACTTACAGTCAAGCTTGATACTGGGATTAGATCCTTGGGGACCCATGTCACGGAAAGAGGGTTGGTCAACTCCCAAAAGCTGTCTTCTAATTTCCACATGCACATCATGACACTTGTGCCCCCCTACACTACCACACATGCCTGGCACGCACGTGCGCATGCACACACACACACACACACACACACACACACACACACACACACACAGTTTACAAAAATACACTCTTGCTAGGTTTTTGTCGTTTATTTTATTTTACTTTATTTTATTTTGAGACAGGGTCTCACTGTGTAACCCTGGCTGTCCTGGAACTCACTATGTACAACAGGCTGGCCTCTGTCTCCTGAGTGCTTGGATTAAAGGTGTGGGCCACCATACCCAGCAGGGTCACTTTGTTGTTTTGTTTTGTTTGTTAATATTAGGGACAGATGGCACATGCCCAGCACTGGCTCTCCCTCTGGATCACATCCTCAATCCCACCACTGTTATACTTCATGTTATAAAATTACCAACTGGGGATGCAGCTCAGTTGGAAGCTCAGCTAGTGTGCTAGAAGCCTGGGGCTCCATCCCCAGTGCCATGTAAAGTGGGGGTGGTGGCACACATGGAGCACTGGGAGGAGACAGGAGGCTCAGCCTCAGCTGCATGGCAGTTCGAGGCCAGCCTGGACCACACGAAGCCACCTCAACACAACAGGCTAGTAAGATGGCTCAGCAGATCAAGGTGCTTGCAGCCAGACCTGAGTGGGGTCCTTAGGACCCACATGGTGGAAGGAGAGAACCAACACTCACACACTGTCCTTTGACCTCCACGTGTATGTCTTGGCAAGTACACACACACACACACACACACACACACACACACACACACACACGTAAAAAGCAGGGGCTGGAGCGATGGCTGAGAGTGTGAGAGTCCTCACTGAGGTGGTGGCAAGAGGACCTGAGTTTAAGTCCCCAGTGCTTACTTAAAAAAAAAAAAAAAAAAAAAGCTAGGGGGCTGGAGAGACGGCTCAGAGGTTAAGAACACTGGTTGTTCTTCCAGAGGTCCTAAGTTCAATTCCCAGCAACCACTTGGTGGCTCACAGCCATCTGTAATGAGATCTGGCGCCCTCTTCTGGCCTGCAGGCATATGTGCAGGCAGAACACTGTATACATAATAAAATAAATCTTAAAAAAAAAAAAAAAGCTAGGTGTGGCTACACATGCCTGTAACTTCATTGCCTGTGTGTGTGTGTGTGTGTGTGTGTTGGAGACAAGAAGATGGCTGGCGCTCACTGGCCACCACCCAAATCTCCAGGTTCAGTGAGAGAGCCTGTCTTAAGGGAACAGGTGGAGAGCGACAGAGCAGGACACCAGCTGTCCTCTCTGGTCTCTTCAGTGCCCAGACATGTGCCATAACACACACACCTCTAGACAGAATATGGAAAAGCTTAATTTTGCTACCTTAATCTTGATAAGGCAAGAATATACACTATACAATGAAGGCTGTATAGCTACTGAAGAAAATAAAACACTACTTCCTTTTTTTTTTTTTTTAATGGGGTCTCATGTAGCCTAGGCTGGCCTAAAACTCCCCATTTTGCCACATACCTTAGTTTCTGTTGCTGTGATAAACACCGTGACCAAAAGCAATTTCAGGAGGAAAGGGTTTACTCCCCTTAGAGCTCCTAGTCCACCATAATGGGAAGTCGGGGCAGGATCCTGGGGGCGGGAGCTGAAGCAGAACCATGGAGGAAGGCTGCCTACTGGCTTTCTCCCTGTGGCTTGCTCAGCCTGCACTCTATATACCCCAGGACCACATCCCAGGGGTGCCACTGTCCACAACGAATTGGGCCTTCCCACACCAGTCACTAATTAAGAAAATGCCTCACAGGCTCCTCTACAGGCCAATGTTATTGAGGTATTTTTTTCAATTATGGGTCCATCATCTCAGATGATCCAAGCTTGTGTCAAGTTGACATAAAAGCAGCCCACATAGCAAGAATGACCTTGTACTTGTCATCCTCCTGCCTTCACTGCCAGAGTGCTACGACAGGAGTGAGCCATATTGGCCAGGTCCAGGTGTATTGATTTTCCCTTGCTACCTGAAGGCAGTTTAGCTGGACAGGTGTGGTGTCATATCCTAGCACTTTGGGGGCTGAGACAGATGGATGGTGAATTCCAGGCCAGTTGGGGATACATATTGAGACCCTGTCTCAATCAATCAATCAATCAATCAATCAATCAATCAAACCAGGGGCTGGAGAGATGGCTCAGCAGTTAAGAACACAGGCTGCTCTTGTAGAAGACCTGGGTTCGATTCCCAGTGCCCACATGGTGACTCCCAACAGGCTGTAACTCCAGTTCCAAGGGATCCAATGCCCTCTTCTGACTTGTTCAGGCACCACACAGTTGGTGCACAAACATGCAGACAAGCAAAACATTCTACACATAAGGAAAATAAATAATTTAAAATATTAAAATCCAAAATCAATGTGGCTGGTTGAAGCGGCTTGTGTCTTAGATCCCAGAACTGGGGAGGTAGAGGCAGACAGATCTCCAGGAGTTGGAAGCCAGACTGGTCTACACAGCAAGTCTAGGCCAGTCAGGGCTACATAGTGAGACTCTGTCTCAAAATAAACAGCAGAACCCGAAAACAACAAATCAGGTAACCAACCAGCCCCAAATTCCCCAAAACAAACCTGGTATTTTCTATTCTTTCTTTTGTTTTGTTTGAGACAGAGTCTCTTCATAGACCTGGCTATCCCAGAACTCACCTTTATCCGCCTGCTTCTGCCTCCCATGTGCTGGGACCAAAGGTGGACACCTGGCTCTTTCAATTTATAAAGTTACATTTATTTTGTATGTGTGTTAGGGTGAGGGGAGTAGGTTGTCAGCACACATGTGAGGGTCAGAGGGCAACTTGTAAGAATCGGGTTTCTCCTTCAACCACATGGGTCCTAGGGTTCAAACTCAGGGGGTCAGGCTCGGTACCAAGCTCCTTTACCCACAGAGCCATCTCAACAGCCCAGACTTGTTTATCCACACATCTAAGCCTCAACTCCAAGCTGGCTCCCCACTCTCACATGGGATGCAGACCCCCATCCCACCCCGTCACCAGCAGCCAGGCAGCCCCAAGAACCACTCAATCCCCCACTTCCGTGTCTAGGCACCACACTCTCTCCTGTCACCTCTCACCCATCTAAATTCCTCGCATTTTTCCATCTGTGACTGCTAAGTCTCGGTCCCCAGAGACCGTGCAGGGAATCCAGATGTCCAGAGCCCCAGCCACCAGGCCTGGCCTGCTGTTCTTACTCAACAGGGTTTTAGGGGACAGAAAAATCACAACGGGCAGACAGCAGCCACATCCTCAGGCTCATTTGTGCCATGCTGGCTTGTTTAACCCACTTCAGTCATAACGCTGGGGAGGGCGTGTTTCTGCTTTTAAAATGATTTTTTCTTTCTTTTTTTAAAAAAGATTTATTTATTTATTTATTATGTATACAATGTTCTGCCTGCATGTGTGCCTGCAGACCTAAAGAGGACACCAGATCTCATTATGGATGGTTGTGAGCCACCATATGGGTGCTGGGAATTGAACTCAGAACCTCTGGAAGAGCAGCCAGTGCTCTTAACTGCTGAGACATCTCTCCAGCCCTTAAAATGATTTTACATAATAATGTTACTACGTTTTTCTTTCTCCCTCGGAGACAGGGTCTCACTACGCAGCTCTGGCTCTTCTGGAACTCACTCTACAGAACAGGCTGGTCTCAAACTCACAGAGACCCTCCTGTCTCTGCCTCTGGCTTCTTAGCTGGAGTTTCTGATGACTCTCTTCCTGCAGCTCCCTCCTGCTGTCGTCACACCCAGTTTCTGTGGTGCTGCGGCTTTGGGCATGCTAGGCAAGACTGAGCCCCAAGCCCACTCCGCATGGTGGGTATTTTAGACCTAGCGGGTCACCGGGCCTGTCTCAATTCTTTGACTACTTTGTAACAACCAAGGGATATGTAAATGAGCGTCTGTGACAGTGTTTCATCCGTGTTACAGAAGTTTCAATAAAAACTTGCCAGCAGGGCTGGAGAGATGGCTCAGAGGTTAAGAGCACTGGCTGTTCTTCCAGAGGTCCTGAGTTCAATTCCCAGCAACCACATGGTGGCTCACAACCATCTGTAATGAGATCTGGCGCCCTCTTCTGGCATGCAGGCATACATGCAGGCAGAACACTGTATACATAATTTAAAAAAAAAAAAAAAATCTTCCCAGCATAGTGACTCACACCTGTGAACCAGGCATGGGGCTGACTGAGGCGGAAGGATATGGAGTACCAGGCCAGCCTGGGCTTCCTAGAGGGAACCTGTCTCAGATAAACCAACAGTTTTTTTCTCCAGACATGCTCTCATGTATACCAGATCGTCCTTGAACTTGCTATGCAGCTAAGGATGACTTTGACCTTTTAATCCTCCTGCCAATATCTCTCTATTTTATTATTTATTTATTTATTGAGACAGGGTTTCTCTGTGTAGCCTTGGCTGTCCTGGAACTTGATCTGTAGACCAGGCTGCCTCAAACTCACAGAGATCCCCCTGCCTCTGCCTCCCGAGTGCTGGGATTAAAGGCGTGCGCCACCACCGCCCGGCTAAAGTTTACATTTATTAGCCAGTTATGGTGGTAGGTACATGCCTTTAACCTCAGCACTCAAGAGGCAGAGAGGCAGGAGCAGGCAGATCTCAGTGAGTTCCAGGGCAGCCAGGGCTACAAAGAGAAACCCTACCTCAAAAGTAAATAAAATGAAAATTGCATTTATTTATTTTGTGGTGCAGGAGCATGTGTCAAGGTTAAAGGTTAACTTGGCCTAGATTCTCTTCTTCCCCCCGTGGGTTCTGGGGATCAAACTCAGATCAAGCTTGGCCACAGGCTCCTTTACCTGCTGACCCATCTTGCTGCCCCACTTTCATTTCGATTGTCCCTCTTTTTGTTTTGTGACAAGATCTGACTGTATCTTAGGCTGGCCCAGAACTCACTATAGCCAGGCTGGTTTTGAACTTGTGATATTCCTCACAGGTGTGTGCCACGGCCTTGTTCTAATCTCCATGAAGTGAGTTGATCTTGGGCAAATACTGAAAAAATGCCCGACAGTCGTTCTTATTGGTCCAGTTGTTGTCATTCCAGGACTCAGGAAGACTCCTGAGCACCTTGGCTGTTCTTCCAGCGCTTGGTACACAGCGCCCCCCAAACACACATAGGATACATAAAAAGTGACCAGTACTTGAGAGGCTGAGCCAGGAGGTCTGCTGGGAGTTAGGATCATCTTGGGCTACATGAGACGGTCTCAAAAACTAAAACCAAAATATCCCCACCCAATCTTAAACTAATGGAAACCTAAATAAGGCATGGCAGAGCCTGCATGTGCTAGTGCCCTGGCTTGAGCGGTAGGTGCGCTGTCAGGGTGCCGTGTGGCTTTCTAACTCCACTCTGTTTGCTCCGGATTCTACACTAACCTTTGTCTTTCTCTTTATGCCCATAGAACTTCCCCGACGAGACTCTGAAGAGGCCGAACTGGGAGTCATTGGTGGACTGCACCCAGCGGTTCCTCCAGCGCTCTGTGGGGAGACAGGAGGGTTAGCGCGGCTAAGTGCTCGGGATCAGGAGCACGGACGGAGGACAAGGCCGCCAGCCACCACGGCCATCGCCTTCACCTCCGTCTAGAAACTCCTCCTGGAAGTACACAGTGGCCAGCGCCACGCGCAGCATGCAGATGGCCCAGAGCGACACGCGAGCCCGGGCCATGGCTGCGCGCGCGACTCCCGCTCTTCTGCTTTCAGGCGTCTGCCCTGCCCGCCAGGCGCGACCCAGAAACTACAACTCCCGTCATGCCTCGCGATTGTGACCTGAGGACCCCCTGAATGGGCGCGCTGGAACTACCGCTCCCGTGACGCCTCGCGATTGTGACTTGAGGCGCTCATTGGTGGACGCAGCGCGGTGTCCGACGGGAGATGTAGTCTCCTGTGGCACTGGCGCGGTCTCCTGGGGCAACGGCACCCCGGGGCCTGTGCTTTGCGGCTGAAGCTAGGTGCTGTCGTATGTCAATGCGGGAAGAGGCCAGCGCAACTACTCAGGTGACCTAACAGTGAGCAGCTGGGTTCGCGGGGGACTGCGGGGAAAGAGGCGCCTTTCCCGCGCCTCAGTTTCCAAAACGGGTTTGGAGGGTGCCGGAGCTGATCCCATAGGGCTTGCTCATAAAAGCGAGGAAACTGAGTGGCGGCAGTGTGTAATGCTTAGTTCCTTTACTTTGTGTGTTTTGTTAGTCGTTTTAGACCGCATCTCTGGTAGCCCAGGCTGGCCTGGAGCTCCCTGTGTAGTCGAGGCTGGCTCCTCCTCTTTCTGCAGCACTTTCGAAGTGCTGAGATTGCGGTCATGCACCCCTGCGCTCATGAATATATAAAACTTTAAAAAAACTATATACAATAAAAGTTTTTACACTTATTTATTTGTTTGGTCAGAGGACAAATTGCAGGAATCAGTTCTCTTCTTCCACCATGTGGATTCTCCGAATAAACTCAGGTTGTTGTGGGCAAGGGCTGAGGCCTTCCCTCCCTGTTTTACAAGTTGAGTAATAGGTTACCTCTGCATTCCCTGCTCCCGTTCACATGGTAGTTCGTGGGCATCTGGGTTGTTTCCCAGTTTTGTGTTTTGTGAATGATCTATGAACATGTGCATACATTTCCATTTCGCTTGGACCCCTTTGGAGTGGCTTACGTAGTAACTCCAGGTTTATTGCCCTGCATCTTTTTCTTTCTTTCTTTCTTTCTTTCCTTTCTTTCTTTCTTTCTTTTCTTTCTCTCTCTCTCTCTCTCTCTCTCTCTCTCTCTCTCTCTCTCTCTCTCTCTCTCTCTCTCTCTCTCTCTCTCTCTCTTTACTTTATTATTGTGTGTGGAGACCAACCGTCTTCATAGTCTAGCAGGCAGTGTGATTTTCTGCCACATGGAAGCTTTGGAATGCAGGAGAGGTACATATGGGAATCTCATAAGCAACCAACCGTGCTGGGCCAGTGAGATGGCACATTGAAAAGGTGTGAGCTTAATTCCAGGAACACACATGTTAGAGGGGAGAACCAAATGTTCAGTTGTCTTCTGGCCTCCACAGGTGTGAACACACACACACACACACACACACACACACACACACACACACACAAAATGCAATCAAATGTTAAAAAATAAAAGAAAGAGGAGCTGGAGAGATGGCTCGGTGGTTAAGAGCCCCGGTTGCTCTTGTAGAGGACCTGGGTTCAATTCCGAGCACCCACATGGCAGCTCACAACAGTCTATAACTCCAGAGATCTGACACCGCTTCTAACCTCTGAGGGCTCCTGCATGAGTGAGGTGTACAAACACACACTCAAGCATGCACACATCCACATGATTTTTTTGTTGTTGTTTTGGCTTTTTTTTTTTTTTTTGGTTTTTCGAGACAGGGTTATTCTGTGTAGCTTTGCGCCTTTCCTGGAACTCACTCTGTAGACCAGGCTGGCCTCGAACTCACAGAAATCCACCTGGCTCTGCCTCCTGAGTGCTGAAATTAAAGGCATGCGCCACCACCGCCCGGCTTTTTTGGCTTTTTTGAGACACAGTCTCCTTACATAGCCCTGGCTGGGTGGACAAACCTTTGCTGGCTGGCCAAGAGGGAAAGATAACAGGTTTCTGAAGAAGAAAGAGCCGCCCACTGGAGCTAGTTATTCCCCTGGACCAGCGATGGGGAAAGAGAAGCAAGTTCTACAGCCAGGCTGGCCTTGAACCCATAGAGTGTGTGGCATCATAGGTGACTAAAAGAAAGGCTTTTAGCCAAATAGTGGTGGTGCACGCCTTTAATCTCAACACACGGGAGGCAGAGGCAGGTGGATCTCTGAGTTGGAGATCAGCCTGGTCTACAGAGTAAGTTCCAGGACAGCAAGGGCTACACAGAGAAACCCTGTCTTGAGAAAGCAGAACGGAAAAAAAAAAAGAAAAAAGAAAAAAGAAACAAAAAATAAATTAAATACTTTAAAAAAACTAAAAACATAATTCTTGGTTTTCCTAGAATGGCTTCCACAAGAAGACCCCTTGGCCCTCCCCGTGGTGTTTTTGACTTCAATGATATGTTCTTGGAGGACTCAAGGATGGAAGAGATAAGGAACATACAAGCCCGAAGTCTTGGCCAAGTAACGCCCGGGCAGAACAGAATTCTAAAGAGAAACCAAAGGATGGATGAGAAATACTTGATGCCCAAGGAGGAGGCCATGCCAGGGAAGGGGTCAAGGTTGGGCTTGAGGCCCCCCACGGTCTCCTCCAAGACCAGAGCCAATGAGGCCCTTAGGAAGGTGGCCCAGATTGAAACCAAGATCCAGAGTCGGAAGCAGGCGCCTGCGGCTTTGTCAGACACGGAGTCTGACTCGAAGGCCAGCGAGAGGCGTCTCCCGAAGGACACAGATACAGCGCCTGATCTTTCTTCTCAACATCCACACAGAACTTTCCAGAAACAAGCCTGTAAAACGCCCCCAGCAAAGAGCGATGGGCAAAGTGGGACAGGTAGCAGGTTTCTGAAGAAGAAGGAGCCGCCCACTGAAGCTAGGTCCCCGGTGCCCGCAGTGGAGACAGGGAAGCGCGTCCCACCACCCAGACAGAGAGAACCTGCTGGAAAACGCGATGCTCCCGACAGTGACGAAGAGGAAATGAAAGTGTTGCTCGCAAGCCTGATGGACTCTTCTAGAGAGAAAGAAACACACAGGAATCGGCAGTTCACTAGCACCAAAGTCAGCAGGAGCGATCATGGAAAACTGTCTTCGGTAAGGTTTTCTTTTGTTGGTTTGAGAGTTTTAGATTTTTTTGTGACTCTGGGGACAGAACCCAGGGCTACCTCAGAGACCCCTCCTTGGTGAATGTATGTGCGTCCGTATGTGTGTGTGATGCCCCACGTGTGCCCAGGTGCCTGCCGAGCTGGAGAGGGCTGTGATTCCCTGGAAGCAGAGTTAGAGAGTGTTGTGAGGCATGTGATGTGGGTGCTGAGAACCCAACTCAGGTCCGCTTCAAGAAAGGGCAGCAGGTGCTTTGTCCTGGTTGGTTTTGGTTGTCAGCTTGACACAACCAGAAGCCACCTGGGAAGAGGGAAGTCCAGTCAAAGGATCGCCCACATCAGATGAGCCTGCCGCCCTGTTTGTAAGAACTGTCTTGATTGTTTATTGATGTGGAGGGCTCAGCCCGCTGTGAACTGGTGGTGCCTGAGTGGCGCTGGGTTGTGTGAGAAAGCTGCCTGAGTACTAGCCAATGGGAGCAAGCTATTGTGTGGCACCATTGCCATGGAGATATGTAGACATCTCACCCCAGATAGGGAACCAGTGACAAACCAAAGTACAAACGGCACCTAAGTCCATCTTGGGGAACGAATACATTCACTGGGGACACTTACAGGAGCAGAGGTGACTGGAAGACAGTGATGACCAGAGCCCACCCCAGTGTGAGTGATAGCTCATGGTCGCAAATACAGATGCCGGGTGGCACTTTGGCCATTTGCACACATCATTTACCAAAGCCACAGCTCTAGATTTCCCCAAGCCTGACTCCCCTGGCCCCGGGTTTATGTAAGTTCAAAATAGCAGTTGTGAGGGTCCCCTGGGGAGGGGGGCCTTAAGTCCGGTCAGGAAGTTGTTCCTGCCTCTGGCTCGGCAGCTGACAGGCCTTGCCCTGCACTGCTGTCTTCGTCCTAAGCACGCCGGACCTCGGGCCGTGCCCCCCCAGCGCTGAGTACTGCCTTCTGCACTGCAAGAGTGAGCCTACATGGAGGGGCAGCTTTTTGGTTTTTGGTTTTTGGTTTTTTGACAGGGTCTGTATGTAGCCCTGTATGTCCTGCAATTAGCAATGGAGACCAGGCTGGCCTTAGACTCTAATAAGAGATCCACCTTCCTCTGCCCTCTGAGCACTGGGATTACAGGCGTGCATCTGGGCAGGCACACTTCTGGCTCAGTCCTAGCCTTACTTTTCCAAGTCCTGCAACCTAAGCATGTGACATCTTCAGCAGTACATTTCCCCTCCAGTCCTTCAGTGTCACCAGCAGCTACGACTGCTGTGTTAAGGGCCTTCCTAAGGGGTCACCTGCCCCAGGTGAGAGTTTTCACAAACTTATTGCTCTCACAAGGCCCCCTTGTTCACTCTGTTGCATCCACAGGCTCCGGCTGTCACAGAGTGTTTTCTCGGTCACCTTGTGGGCGTCAGACGTGACGTGCTGAAGCACTTTGGGAGTCCCCGGCATCTGCTCTGAGCAAGTGTCAGGTGACTGAAGATGCTTTTCACTCAGGGAGACACCGGAGCAGCTCAGCTTGGGAAGGGTCTAGCCACTGCTTTCTTACCGGCTGGCTCCTCCGGGACTCTTTCATAAGGCCTCCGTCTGTTTTGCTCACCCCGAGTGAGCTGGGTGGGAATGCCTCTAGCTGGGACCAACAGGGTGTAGTTGACCACCTCCCTGGCTGTACCTGCACTGGCCTCCTAGGCTGGGTGAAGAATACGCACCCAGGAGAGAAACTCGGACCCTGAGATCCTCCTGCCTCAGCCATGCCCAACCCCATCGTCATCTAAATGTGCACCTGTGTGTGAAACACATGTGCGGATGTGTGGAAGCCAAAGGTCAATCTTGGCTGTCTTTCCTCAGCCACTGTCCATCTTCCTTTTGAGATAAGGTCTCATTGGCCTGGGGCTCACTGCTGAGCCCAGGCTGGCTGGCCAGTGAGCCCCAGGGATCCGTCGGTGTGAGCCTTCCCAGCACTAGAATGAAAAGTGTGCACCTCCATACCACATTTCAGGGGTCAAATTCATGTCTTTGTGCTCGCATGGCAGATACTTTACTTAGTCACTGTCCCTTAGAGTACTTTTTTTTTCTTTAACATTTATGTATTTGAGAGAGAGAGAGAGAGAGAGAGAGAGAGAGAGAGAGAGAGAGAGAGAGAGAGAGAGACTGTGTGCATGCATACCCACTTGTGTGTACATGGAGCTGAGAGGACAACTTGCCAAGGTCAGTTCACTTCCCTCCACCACAGGGGTCCCAGGGATTGAACTCAAACCCTCAGACTCAGCAGCAAGAGCCTTTGCTCCCTGAATGAACCATCTTGCTGGCCGAGTCACCCACCCATCAGTGGCTCCATGGGATGGCAAGAGTTTATGTTGCTTAAGTTGGTAACTTCAGTCTTTTCACAAAAGTAGGATCAGACTCCAGCTCAGCCAGAGGTCCTGTCTCTGCCCAGTGTGGACCATTCCAGCACAAAGCCTTCGCGTCCCTCTCATCGGCTAGACTCCCCATGGACTCTCAATGCTGGAGACACAGCCTCCCTCACATCCTCGCCTTCCATCACAAATGACCTTTCAAAATCAGCATCTTCAAAGATGGGGTGCATCAAGCTGGCTTCCTGCCCCAGCAGGAGTGAGGTGGGAGCTTCAGAGGAGCCAGTCTCAGAAGCTACTGATGACAGTCTCCATGGTAACCCATCACTCTGGGGGGAAGGGTGAGGCTACCTTGAGTGTACCCAGTCTGCAGTTCCAGGGCACTGCTGTGGGCAGTGGGTGGGTGGGTGGCAAATCCCATCACACTGGCAGCAGGCCTGGGTGAACTGCCAGTCAGTTGAAAGTCTTCCTCTCAGTGCTACTGGAGCAGCCTGTGGAGACCAAGGCTGGCACGACACACATTCCTTGTTTGAGGGAGACGATAGCTTGCCTGGGTGCCTCCTTTGTCTTCCTCAGACCTCTACCACTGAGTGTTGAGAAGACAGGCATGTGCCACAGCCCTAGACCTGAGTCTGTTCTTTTCACATAGCCAAGCCTTGGTCAGAGAAAGGAAAACACACTCAAAGCTGTGGGTGGTGCTGAGGATGGTTTCGTAGCTAAGAGCACTGCTGCTCTGGCAGAGGACCCGGGGTCCGTTCCCAGCACCCATGTGGTGCCTCACAGCTGCCTGTAACTGCAGTTTCAGGGGATCTGATGCCCTCTTCTGGACTCTGGAGGCACTGCACACACATGCTGCGTACACAGACATGCAGACAAACACTCGTAAATAAATCTAAAGAAAAAAATTAAAAGTTATAGGTGTTGTTGAGCGTGGTGGTCCCCCATCTGTTATCCTAGCATGGGATGGGGAGGTAGGTCGAGACAGGAGGACCAGGGCTTCATGGTCATCTTCAGGTGCCTACTGAGTTTGATGTCCACATGGGTTATATGTGACTGCACTGGCCTCCTAGGCTGGGTGAAGAATATGCACCCAGGATCTGAGTGTTGAGATCCACGCCCTGGGTTATTTATTTAATCAGTTAATTTAGCAGTGCTGTACCTCTGAGCTACATCCCAGGCTGGATAATTCAGAGAACAGAGGCTGACCTGGAAGGGGGTTCTAGATCTCTGTGGACTGCATGGTGGGGGTGTCTTGCTGCTTTGTTGTTGGGTGGGATGAGGAAGAGCAGGAGATGGTTCTGTTGGGGGACCTTGAGGGACAGAACTGACATTTTAACAGATGGCTGTATTCTTCACATCACTGCACTAACTGGGTAGTTTTGTTCTTTGACATTCTTATACCCGTGTGCAGTGCATTCTGGGACTGTATCCCTTACTCATCAATCCCTCTCCCAGATTCATGACTTTGGGTTTGGGGTTTTTTGTTGCTTTTGGTTTTTTGAGACAGGGTCTCTCAACATAGCCTAGCTGTCCTAGAACTCACTATGTAGACCAGGCTGGCCTGGAACTCACAGAGATCTGCCTGCCTCAGTTTCCTGAGTGCTGGGATTAAAGGCGTGTGCCATCATACCTGGCTTCCTTTTCTTTCTTTAAAAGATTTACTTATTTATGCATTTTATGTATATGGGTGCATTGTCTGCATGTACGTTTGTATACCAGATCCCATTATAGATGGTTGTGAGCCACCATGTGGTTGCTGGGAATTGAACTCACTTCCTCTGGAAGAGCAGCCAGTACTCTTAACCACTGAGCATCTCTCCAGACCCTGGCTTCTTTTTCTTTATCGTGTGATGTGTGCGCGGAGCCCATGTCCATAGTGCCCATGGGGAGTTAAGGACAACTAGCAAGTTGGCTCTCTCCTTCCACCATATGGTCCCGGGGATTGAACTCAGGTCGCCAGGCTTTGCTGCAAGGGCCTTTACCCCGAGCCCTCTCACCCACAGTGCACTTACTTTTTAATTACAGATTTTAGAATTAATATTTTGTCCATTGATGATCTGGTTCTGGCTGATGGAGAGAAATCAGATGTGGAACAGAAAGTAAGTATAATGGAGTCATTTTATTGTATTAGTTTACTTTTTTAAAATTAAAGACAGGATCTCAGTATGTAGTCCTGATCAGCCCAGAGCTCCCTCTATCAACTGGACTGGCTACAAACTCACAGAGATCCTCCTGCCTCTGCCTCCCCAATGCTGGAGTTAAGGCAATATGCCGCACACATTTACTCGTGTGTGTGTGTGTGTGTGTGTGCGCGCGCGCGCGCTCTTGTACACCACAGCCCACACACGGGGCGGAGGATAAAGTTGCTCCTCTCCTTTCACCCTGTGAGTCCTGGGGACAAAACACAGACTTCCAGGGCCATCTCTCGCCTGGGCTATGGAAACAGCCCTTGTTTACTTTTCTTTGTGGTTTTGGGGTCAGAGCCAGGGTGTGGTCTGTGCTGGGCAAATGGTCTGCCTCTGCGCCACACCGGTGCCCCATGAGACATTTAAAGTACAGCAGTGTGCAGCTGGAATGTTCTGTGTAGGCGGTGGGGCTCGGCCACAGCAGTCCTGTCCTGTGATGCTGGCAACAGTTAGGGACCTGTTGGTTGAGTTTGGGACAACAGCATCTGTAGGGGTCGAGGCCACAGAGACTGGTCAGTGTCTTGCAGGAGTCACCAGTCCAAAGAATGGTCTGACTCTCCTGTCAGGAGTTCCACAGTTTAGCCAGTGGGTGGCGGTGGCACATGCCTTTAATCCCAGCACTCAACAGATCTCTCAGTTTGAGGCCAGCCTGGTCTACATGGTGAGTTCCAGGACAAGCCAGGGCTACACAGAGAAACCCTGTCTTAAAAAAAAAAAAAAAAAGCCAGGCGGTGGTCACGCACACCTTTAATCCCAGCACTCGGGAGGCAGAGGCAGGCGGATCTCTGTGAGTTCAAGGCCAGCCTGGTCTACAAAGTGAGTTCCAGGAAAGGCGCAAAGCTACACAGAGAAACCCTGTCTCGAAAAACCAAAAAAAAAAGAAAAGAAAGAAAGAGAGAAGGAGACACTAAGTCCTGAAGGGACCCCATGGGTTGGCAAGACTCTTAGCAGGTTTCAGTGCTTGCCTCCAAGCCTGAGTTCATTCTATAGAACTGTAGTTCCCACTGACTCCTACCTCTGTCCTCGAACGGTTACACATGCTTACATGCACACACACTAAATAACATGCATGCTCTCAAATGTGCACACACAGACTAACATGTGCACTCACTTGTATGTACATACTATATTATACATGTGTGCTCACATTTGCATACACTAACACATGCACTCGCATACACACACACACTAAATAAATGTATTATTAATGTTTGTAAGCAAATTGATCAAGCCAGCAACTCGGGAGGCAGAGGCAGGAGGATCTCTGTGAGTTTGAGGCTAGATTGGTCTACACAGTGAATTCCAAGATAGTTAGGGCTACATAGAGAGACTCTTTTTCAAAAAACAAAAAAGAAGTGATCAGAACCTTTTTTTTTTCCCCCTGAAACATGGTCTCACTATGTAACCCTTTCTGTCCTGGAACTAGCTCTATAGACCAGGCTGGCCTTAAACTCACAGAGATCCGCCTGCCTCTGCCTCCCGAGTGCTGGGATTAAAGGCGTGCGCCACCACTGCCCAGCTAGAACCCCTTTTACAGCTCTTACAGCCTTGGCTGAGTGGGATGCAGTCCTCAGCCACTTGTGGCCCCAGGCTCCTGTGACCATCTTGCCCTATCAGCTGTGGGTTTAGTAATACACAAGGGTGCACCTTTAAAGTTCATAGCACCCAGCTCTGAATGGTGGGTTCAGGCTGGAGGCAGGAGGGTCAGAAGTTCAAGGCCATGTTCTTTTCCATGGTGTCTTAGTTAACTGGTCTTGTGTCTGTGACAGGCAGCAAACAGCATCAGCTTAAGGGCTTTAAAGAAGGGCGTGAGGAGACACCATGACCACTGCAGCTCTTATAAAGGACAATGTTGAATTGGGGTCTTGCTTACAGTTTCAGGCTTACTTACATTATCATCATGGTGGGAAGCATGGCAGCATGCAGGCAGGTGCTAGAGAGGTACATCCAGATCCATAGGCAGAGAGAGAGAGAGAGAGAGAGAGAGAGAGAGAGAGAGAGAGAGAGAGAGAGAGAGAGAGAGAGAGAGACTCTCCGGGGTGGACTTTTAAAACCTCACAGCTCACACTTCCTCTAACAAGGCCACACCTCTTAATCCTTACAATCCTTTCAAATATTGCCACTCCCTGGTGACTAACCATTCAAATAGATGAGCCTGTGAGGCTGTTCTTATTCAAACCACTACACTAGAAAGAAACCCAAAAGCTAGCCAGATGTGCTCCTTCATACCTGTAATCCCTGTACTTGGGAAGCTACGGCAGTGGGATTGCTGTGAGTTTGAGGCCATATTGATGTACATTCTAGGCTAGTCTGAACTACCTAGAATGAGTCCCGTCCTTGTCCTTAGCCTGCAGAAGAAGAAAGAAGCCTTGTGTGAAGTGCTTTGTGGTTCCTGGCACTGGGCTTCAGTGCAGTGGAGTAGCATGTGCTAAGCATGCACAAGGCCCCGGGCTCCATCCCCAGCCGCCTGCCTCCCCCAGACAACATGGAGGTGCCCTGTTGGCACATATAGGGCATGTTTGTTTTGTTTTCTGAGACAAGGTTTCTCCATATAACAGTCCTGGCTGTCCTGGAACTCGCTCTGTAGCCCTGGCTGGCCTCAAACTCACAGAGATCCACCTGCCTCTGCCTCCTGATTGCTGGGATTAAAGGTGGGTACCACCGCCTTAAATGGGTATTTTTTTTGAGTATTTTTGGGATTTTTTAAAATTAGTTTATTTTTTAAATTATACCCATGATATTCATTAATTACACTCATGATATTAATTACATTTGTGGTATTCATTGATTACATTCTCAGTATTCATTTAATAAAATAATTGTATTTATGGTATTTATTAATTACATTAATTGTATTGACTTATTACATTCATGATATTATGTCCTGATACTACTGTCCATTTGTGGGGTTTTTCCATCATACAAAACAGAGATTCTGGGCTGGAGAGACGGCTCAGCGGTTAAGAGCACTGGCTGTTGTTCTTCCAGAGGTCCTGAGTTCAATTCCCAGCAACCACATGGTGGCTCCCAACCATCTGTAGTGAGATCTGGCGCCCTCTTCTGGCCTGCAGGCAGAACACTGTACACATAACAAATAAAATCTTTAAAAAAAAAAAACAGAGATTCTGTACTTAGGAAATCATTGTTCTGTTTTTAATGTAAAAACATTTTATGTATAACTGCAGGAGAAATAATACACAGATAGCTTGAACATAAAAACATGTTATAATTTAAAAGTTCAGGGTTATTTTAAACAGTAAAATATTTTCTCTGTAGAAAATAGTATAAATGATAACATTTCCCAATAAGCCCTTTTTTTTTTTTTTTTTTTTTTTTGGTTTTTCGAGACAGAGTTTCTCTGTGTAGCTTTGCGCCTTTTCTGGAACTCACTTGGTAGCCCAGGCTGGCCTCGAACTCACAGAGATCCGCCTGCCTCTGCCTCCCGAGTGCTGGGATTAAAGGCGTGCGCCACCACCGCCCGGCATATTTTACTTTTTAATTATGTGTTTCTGGAAGTACATGCATGTGGGTGCAGTGCCCACACAGGCCAGAAGAGGGCATCAGATCCCCTGGGAAGAGCAGCCAGTGCTCTTAATCACTGAGTCTTCTCTCCAGTCCCCGCCCCCCCCCTTTGTTGTGTGTGTGTGTGTGTGTGTGTGTGTGTGTGTGTGTGTGTACACCCATGCACATGTGTGAGTCAAGACCAAGGACAACTTGTGGGAGTCTGCTCTTCACCCTCGTGTGGTCCAAGGGATCTCACTCAGGTTGTGAGGCTTGGCATGGACTGCCTTTTCCTGCTCAGCCATCTCTCCAGCCCACAGAGACATATTTTTAATTCTTTTCTTTCGGGAGGTCAGGAGGACAGGGTCTCACTCTGTAGCCTAGCATGACCTTAGACTAGGCAGTCCTCCTGCTTCTGTGTTCCCAGTGGTCACGTTACAAGCACGATATACCACAGCTGTTTTGATTTTTACTTTTGGTTTTCTGACATGACAGGATCTCATGTAGCCCAGGCTGGCCTCCAACTCACTCTGTAGCTAAGGCTGGTCTTGAACTCCTGATCCTTCTGCCCCTGCCTCCAAGTGCTGGAATAAAAGGTGTGGATTACTTTGAGTTTCTGAGAGAGGGTCTTGCTATATAGCCCAGGCTAGCCTAGAATTTGCAGACCCCTCCTGGGGTCACAGATGTATGCTGCTCTGCCTGGCTGAAGGGGCATTATTTCAGCTTTCTAAAATCCCCTCTGGTTCTGCTGCCATTGCTCTTTTTAGGAGGAAGGTTCTGGAAGGGAAGGGATGTCAGGCAGAAGCTCTCCACCCACGTCACCCACTCCACTGGAAGAACAGAGGGCTACCCAGCCCAAGAGCTCTGCGTTTCAGGGCACAGGCAGCATGGTTGCAGATGAAGAGGGCCTCACCACTGAGGTCTCGGAGCACCTGGCTGACGGCTCCGCCGAAGCTGTCCCGTCTCACAGTGTGTCCCGTGTGCGGTCCGTGGAGACCCCCACCGCACTCACGGCCAGCCCGGCTTACTCTGAGGATTTTGAGCAGTCCTCTGGTCTCTTGGCCTCGGAGGCATCACTGGACAGGACACTGGACACTTTATCGCAGTTTTCTTCCAGTCGGCGGACAGATCTCCTTCCCAGACAATCCCTATCAAGGACAAAGTGGGGCGAAGGTGTGACCAGAGTCGTGAAGGAGACAGCTGTGCAGACTCTCGACCCTGCTTTTGCCTACCAGTGGAGCAAGGGTGAGCGAGGGCCTGTGGGAACCTGGGCTCCTATCGGGGACTATGGGGGTCCAACCCTCGCTAGTCCCCTCCCAGGGTCCAGGAAGAATCTACAACCAGCTGATAAGTAATCTTTGAAGAAAGGAAATGAATCTATGTACACAAAACTCCTTAGTCCATACACTTTATTATTCTGTCAGTTCTCTCTACAAACTTATACTCTGCTCTCATTTTTAGCTCCTTTCTTGCCCAATTTCTCTTTACATATCTACTGTCCCCTCTAGGTTCTATCTTAATTTCTTCATCTTAGTTCTGCCCCATCTAGGTTCTCCTCCATCTAGTTCTTTCCCATCTCAGCTCCTCTCCCATCTCCTTCTCTCTCATCTGGCTCTTCCTCATCTTGTTCTTCCCCATCTGGCTCTTCCTCATCTTCCATCTCGTTCCTCTAGTCCTCTCTTCTAGCCCTTCAATCTAGTTCTTCCCCATCTCAGTTTGTTCCTCTCAAGTTCTTACCCATCTAGTTCTTCCATTCTCTTTTCTCTTCTCGGTCCTGTGTCCTGGAAGTCCCGGTATATAAAAGGAGGGTCCGAGCTAAATTGTGTAAAGCTATTACTTAACATCCACCTGACCTAGGTGGTGTCCCCTTGTGGAATTCACCTTAAGTCAGGTTACTAGCATGTGAACTGTTATCACTGTTAGTCCTTGAAAGTGGCTAAGGGAGATCCCTGATTCCAGAGGAAGCCTTTCCTGAGGCTGTTCTCCAAAGTCCTGGAATGTGTATGTCCAGAGAGTGATCAGCCCACACTGTTAGCCCTTCTTAGGGAAAAGTCAGTTGGGAAAACTGTGAAGGCACACATGATTTTCATAACAGAAGACAGCTGATATATAACAAGCCAAATAACACCAAAAACTCCTTGGAATTTGGCTTCCTCTGGAGGAATTCCCTGATCCCTCCAGGTAGTGACTCTGCCATAACCAGCTGAGTTCTTATGATGTATTCCTGCAGCCCACAGCAGGCTCTTGTCATTAACCAGCTTTGGGGGGATCTTGATGAAGTTTCCATACCCTGATATTAAGACTCTCTGCCAATGCAGTAAATCTAATCAGACTGAATCAAACCGAATTAAGGAAAAGTCCAGGTTTAATGAGTGAAACACTCCCGGATGATTTTGCAGTCCCCAAAGAGGAGATGGGGAGAAGAGACCGATTCTCTAGGGGGCAGTTTAAATACCCTGTAGGAGTGGTGTTGAGCATCTCTCGGGGAGGAGCTGCCGTTTGGTGGGTTTTCTGAGATGAGGCAGGGTTTGGAGAGAAAGAGATGGGGAAGGGAACGCTGAGGTAGATCTTCCACCTCAACGCTTGGCACCCTGTTTCTTCTTCCCAGGACAAGGGAGTGGCAGCTAGGGTGTTTCTGGTAGCCTCCCAGCTCTGAAACATATTTCAGAACTAAGACGAAGGCCTGTTCAGACCCTGGGAAGACAGTGAAGTCTGTTTACATCCAGGATGCCACCACTGGGGCAGATGGCTCCTGGTGCCCAGAAGCCTGCTTTGGGGGAGGGGACAGAGGATACCAGCCCACCAGCCTGGCTGCAAGCCCCTGCACCCAGGTCCTCACCAGGTGCGATCCAGACTGCACAGTTTCCAAGGTCACGTGTCTGACCTTAGTGGCCAGTGTATTCTGAAAGCAGCTCCTATCATGCCCACTGGGACTTCCAGATGTTTCTCTCCTTCCCAGCTGTGGTCTCAGGCTCCTCCGTTCTTTCCTGACATTGCTCTAGACCTTTTTCCTAGTCAGCTGCAGGCAGGGTGGCTGTGCTGCTCCTCCTTCCCCCTCCGCTGAGGAGGGGCGCACTTCTCACTTGATGGTTTTGAATTTGGGGCCACACTGTATATTAGCCTTGCTTGACCTTGTTGTGGTTGGGGGTCTTCACCTGTTCTTCAGAGAGGAAGGAGCCTTGGTGGCCAATTGAGGCCACTGGAAGGTGCTAAGCCTCTTCCTTGCTCTGACACAAACACACACACACGTACACACACACACACATAGGAAAAGTGGACAAAAACAACACAAAACTGTCTGTGTACATGTGGTCCTGGATGCCAAGGGGATGAGGCAGGAGGATTTCTGGAGCCCAGAAGCTCAAAGCAAACCTGGGTACTATGGCTTCCAGACCCGTTTCCAACCAACCAATAAGCAATCCAGAAGGAGACAGACAGGCGCCTGCAGCTCAGTTCATTGTCATCCTAGAGCCCTTGTACCACACTCAACAGCTTGTCTTTTGTCTTTGTCTTGGGCCAGCTGGTGGTATGGCGGCCATCGGCCCCACCCTCGGAGGCGCCTACGTGGACCCAGCACCCATCGCCAGTCACATTGTCAGTGCGGACGCTATAGAAGGTAACGGACAGCTGGGGCCTCACCCCTTCCCTACAGTGCCCAGCCATTCCTGAGGCACAGGGCAGCGCTCTCGAGAGTTGGCTACAATTGAGGAGTCCCTGGGAGGGATGTTGTCAGCAGCTGATAGGATCTTGTTGGACAGCCTAAGGGTGGCTGGGACCTTTTCATCTCTGGTAAAGGGACACCTAGGTTTAACCAAACCCAGGAGTCCAGAAGTAATTCCCAGGGACTGGTGGTCAGCTCATCAGAGAAGCCTTGAGTCCATCCTGGCCCTGCCATTACTTTGGCAATACTAAGCCTGTAATCAAAGCTACTTGGGCAGCTGAGGCAGGAGGATCATTTGAATGGAGTTTATTGAAACCCCATCTCTTAAAAACAAACAAACAAAAACAAACAAACAAAAAACCATCCAAAGAACATTTTGTCTTCGAGGGTGGAACGGGGTAGGGGGTGGAGGGGTAGGGTTTTAGCACATAGCCCAGGCTGGTTTGGAGCTCGACTCTAGCGCCTCATACTCCTGCTTGGATGACAGACATGTGACACCATGCCCAGCTAAAGAGAAGATTTTTCTTGACCTTTAGTGGAGCTAACGTGTGGTGGCTGTGTGTGTGCTGTGAGGGGCAGATTGGCCAGAAAGCAGCAGGTCTGCCGGAGTCTGGACTCCATGGGGAGGGAGGCGTGGGCTGCACAGGTGGCATCTGCAGGATCCACGTGGCACTGGAGAGCCACTGAGTGACATGGGGTGGTACAGCCCTGACAGCCTACAGCCCTGCGGTGTTGGTGCTGAATGACATGCTGAAGCAGCAGCTGAGCCTGACGCAGCAGTTCATCGAGGCCAGTCGCCATCTGCACGTGTCCCTCCTGCAGTCCCTGGATGGGGACTCATTTCACTACCACACCCTGGAGGAAACCAAAGAGGTAACTGTGCGGGGAGTCATGTCAGAGATGACCTGAGGCTAGCGACGGGCCTGGGGGTGCCTGTACTCTCAGGCTGGGGCCCCACAGACACCTCACTCTGGACACCATGTCAGGGACGGGTCCTGTGCCCTTCCAGACCAGACAGGCTGCAGCTGCTTGTCTCTTGGGCTAATCAGGAGAGCACCCTCCCCACTCATCTTTCTTCCCTTTCTTATTTTAATGGAGACAGGGTTTCTCTGTGAGCCCTGGCTGTCCTGGAATTCACTCTGTAGAGTGCTGGGATTAAAGGTGTGCACCACCACCACTCAGCTGACCCTATTTTTAAGCATGTAAATTGCTGCATATACGTATGAATGTATGTGCACACCACGTGTGCCTGGTGCCTGAGGATCTCAGAAGGACATCAAATCCCCTGGAACTAGAATTACAGGCAGTTGTGAGCCGCCATTGGGTGTTGGGAACCAAACCCAGGTCCTTTGCAAAGAGAAGCCAGTGCTCTCGGCCCGAGCCATCCGTCTTTTCATTTTTTGATATAGGGTCTCACTCTTGTAGCCTAGGCTGGCCTCAGACCAATGGCACGCCTCCTGCCTCAGCCTCCCTCCAAAGTGCTGATGGCAGCATACCCACCGTACGTACCCAGCTCATTTTGTTCAAAGGACAGCTGACAGGAGTTGAGTCTCTCCTTCCATCCAGTCCTGGGGTTGAGGGCAGATTATCAGGCTTAGCAGCAGGTACTCTGACCCCACTTAGCCATCTTGCAGGTTCCACATACTTTTTGATGGGTCTTGCTTCATAGCCCAGGCTGACCCAGAACTTTACATTCCCTGGTCTCAGCCCCCTAAATGCTAGGATCACAGGTGGGCCAGCACCACACCAGTTCACAGTGAGATGTTTGATACAGCATCTCAGCTTCTTGACCCAGCCTGACCATGTCACCCAGAACCCAGTGTGGCTCTTCACTCCAGGACATCTGGAGTGTAGCCCCTCGGGGTCCAGCACCAGTCTCCATCCTGTGTCCCGCAGTACATTAGGTGTCACAGGCCTGCACCCTTGACCATGGAGGCTGCCCTTCAGGAGGTGAAGGAGGAGCTTCAAGTCCCAGCAGGTGAGGCTTAACTCTGTCCACCTCATTCCTGTGGGGGCAGGTGAGGTTGGGGATCCCCCGGATAATCCCTGCTCAGTAACAACCACACATGGATTCTAAAGCCTCCATCTGCCCAGCCAGCTGCTCTGCAGACACATCGTGAGGACAGCTGAGGACCTGCCACAGGCCACTCACAGCAGGATGGAGCCATGAGTCAGCCAAGAGACAGCACATGCCAGGCATCTGGATCATCCAAGAGGGGACCAGCTGCCCCATGGGGAACATTCCATACCAGGTGCTGAGACAGGTCTGAGCTTGTCTGTCACAGCCAACATCCACCCCAGAGCAGCCTGCACCATGCCGTGTGCACCCACAGTGGGACGAAATGATCTTTTACAAAAGGCTTTATTTGAAGGCAAAACAGTAAAATCCACAATCAGTTGTTAACAGCACATGTGTCTGCTTGTTTATCCCGAGTCAGACACGTCTGCACACGTCACAGCTATGGGAAATCTAAAACAAAAATCAAGTGTCTCATGTGGTGTTGAGAAGTTGTAGAGGGCTCTGCATTTTATTGAAAAGAACATTTCAAAAGTCTCTGTACAAATAACTGGCTGCTGCAGCCCCAGGATGCTCCCAGGCCTCGCCTCCCTCCCTCCCTCTCTCTGGGAATGGCTGGGGTGCGCAAATTGAACAGCACAGGAGGTGCTGCCTGGCTGGCACCCCACACCCCATAGCACCCCATACTCTGGGGTGCTCCTCGCTGGTGTTGGGCTTCCCAGGCGGGAGCTGCAAGCTGAGGCGCTGCACAGGGCGGAAGGGCTCTGGAGGCCGTCTTTTCCTGACCCGAGAGGCTCAGCCCTGTCTCCTCAGAAGCTGTGTCCAGGTAGTAGCAAACAGCTAACATTTGAGGAAAGGGATAAAAACACAGCTAAACGATGAACTGAGGAGTCAGGGGTCTCTGTTTTTCCTAACACAAAACCAGGTGGAACCAAAATGAAATTCCTCCTGACCTCTGCAGCTCAGAAGCCAGGCTTTTTCACTACCTGGCTCCTAGCTGCACAGCACTGTGGGGGGGACTTGGGTTCTGGGCTGGGGTGGGGTGGTCTTGGTTTTGAGCTTTGCTATCCTGGCACTGAGAGGCCGAGGTATCTGCAGCGACTCCTCCAGGGCATGCGCAAGTCAAGCCCGAGCCCCTTCCACACCGAGCAGCGCCTGCCCGAGGTCTGCATCAGTCTTCTTTCTCTTCCTTTCGCGCCCCAAACGTGGAGACTGTATAAGAACAGGGCTGTCACTCCCAGCTTTCCAGCACAAAGCTATGTCCACCCTGCCCACCCACGCCATTACTCACATTCATCGCGGGCCTTCATTCGGGCAATGAAAGAGTAGCTCTTGTTGCGGCGGTAATTCTCGTAAGGGTCGTCCAAGGCCACGCCCACGCCCTTGTACTGGTCCCACTTATCCCGGACATCGCCACCCTTAATGGGGTCCTGGATGCCCTGCTCCTTTGCTCCGAGGCCACCAGACCCACTCCAACCTTCAGAGAGTAAAGAACGTGCACATGGCAAGGCTGTCACCATGTCCCCACGGAGTGGCCACTGAACCCCAGCAGAATCCCATCATGTGGTCATGCAGGAAGCTGGCACTGGCCCAGGTACTCACCCATCTTCACCAGCATCTGATGGCCTTTGTTCTCTTCTCCGAGTCTTGAGTCTGGGATGGGAGGTGCTGAATTAGAACCCAGGCCAGCTGCAGAGCTGGAATGAAGAGAGCCATGTGGTAAGCTGGTGACCCCCACAATGGGCCTTAGAGCACCAAGAGCAGCCAGTGAAGCATGGTAGGAGAGGGCCTGTGGGCTAGCCCAGTTGGTCCGAGTGATGCCACCTGCCCCTTAGCAACAGGGGCGCCTCTGAATGCCCCACACCAGTGGCTTACGGTGGGGTGGGGCTCCTGGACCTGGAGCGGCGCCGCCTCCCAGGGGAGTATGACTTGGACCTGGATCTAGACCTGGATCTCGAGCGGCTTCTGGAGGAGCGTGACCGGCTGCGGCTTCTGTGGGGACAGTGGGATGATGTGGGTGGTAGGAGCAGTGTACAATGAGCTTCCTGATGCCCCCACATGCCTACCTGGACCTGGAGCGTGAGGAGGAGCGGGACCGGGACCGGGACCGGGAGCGTGAGGAGGAGCGTGAAGACTTCGAGGAGCGTGAGCTGGAGCGCGATGATGAGCGGCCTCGGCTCTTGGACCTGCTGCGTGACCTGGAGGGGCCACTGCAGGGGAAATGCCACAGTGAGGACGGCCAGTTAGGACACTGCACACCACGGGGCTGGCCCCATGACACCCACCCTGCTCACCTGTTCCTTTTCTCCTGGCCCTTGCGCCGCCGCGCCCGCATCTTGGCTCGGAAGAACTCATAGAGGCCATTCTGCTCCCAGCCCTCGCTGTAAGACAAGGTCCCCATGAGAGACCTGGGACAGCCTCCCAAGGGCCATAATGGCCAGGAGGGAGCTGACCAGGAGGCAGCTGCCTCGTGCCCAGACCTCCTTCCCACTGGGAGGACCTGCTGGGCAACCGAATCCCTGGTGACCTCACAAATACACCCACTGCTGTTCTTAGTGGCTGCGGGGCCAAGGTTGGATGGCCCAAGGCCTGTGCTCCATGCCGTGTCTGAGACCAATGCAGAGTGTTGTGGAGGAACCAGCTCCTCACCTGCAAGGTGGACTAGGAGGGCGGGGCTCAGCCAGGCCTGGGGCCCAGCCTCCTACCTGTTCCTCGGCCTGTCGTGGGAGGGTGGGCTGTAGAAGGCCTCCACGGCTGCGAGCAGCCTCTCGCTGGGTGGCATGGGGGGCGGCAGGCGGATGTCTTTGGGGTCCAGAGGCTTGTACTCATGGTCCTCCAGCTGTAGGAGAACACAGCTGTTGCCTGCGCCCCGAGGAGCCCTCCCTGACCACCCAGTGGAAGACAGCAGCAAGGCAGGAACCTGGAACACCAGCATGCTCCTTCCTCCCACACTAAGCTACCACCCCTGCCAGGGCCCAGCATCACCTTCACAAGGGGAGCCATTAACCCCGCTGGAAGATCGAAGTAGGGCACATTGGGGACCAGGCTGGGGTCATCATGGTTGATGTGAGGTGGGCCCTGTCGCCGCATGTGGGGAGGCTGGCCATTGAAGCCGTGGGGAGGAGGGCCAAAGTCAGGGTGCTGGGGCCCAGCCCAGGGCGGGTGCTCATTGATCCCAGGGTGTGGCATGCGGTGGCCAGGGTGGTGATGAGGGGGTCCCATCTCTGCAAAACAGAACATTGCTCCAGCTTGCTGGGGCAGTCAAGTGGGGTGAGAGGGCCAACAGAGAGGGAGGCCTGGAACTCTCACAGACACGGGTGCAGCTAAGGGACTCAAGTGAGAAGACTGAAGGACTACCACTGTACCCAGTGGCTGCAAGCTGAATTTCTATCTTCTCAACAGGAATGTGCTGAGGTCCTTCTCTGCCAGGACCGAAGCACAAGGTGGTTGCTGTGGGATGGTCTGCATGTGCTCTGATTGGTCAATAAATAAAACACTGATTGGCCAGTGGCCAGGCAGGAAGTATAGGCAGGACCAACAGAGAGGAGAATTGTGAAAACACGAAGGCAGAGAGAGACACCGCCAGACGCCACCATGACAAGCAGCATGTGAAGATGCCGGTAAGCCACGAGCCACGTGGCAAGGTATAGATTTATAGAAATGGGTTAATTTAAGATATAAGAACAGTTAGCAAGAAGCCTTCCATGGCCATACAGTTTGTAAATAGTATAAGCGTCTGTGTGTTTATTTTGTAAGTGGGCTGTCAGACTGCCGGGGCTCGGCGGGACCTGGAGAGAAAACTCTCCAGCTACATCACGGTGAGCTAGCAGCTGCCCTCAAAGTGTAACAGTAGGGCTACCAGGTCTCTGGTAGACTCCAACCCAACCGCCTGGGGTCCTCTGAAGAGAACAGGAAGGACAAATGCAGAGGGAAGCCTTCCTGAGGCTAGCCCTGAGGACCCTGGAGTAGGGTGTGGATCTCTACCACTGAGGCACACCCCTGTCTGTGGCTTCTGTGTCCAGCTCAGGCTGACACAGCAACCACAAGAGACAAGAAGACACAGGCACAGCTTCAGATAAGTGAGCAGCCAGGAAGGACGGCAAGACGAGGGAAGGAAAACGGTGCTGGAAGTACAGCCAGGCTAAGTCCGGCTGGCCTGTGTGTGGGCACAGGGTGGAGACCACCCTTGTCTGCCCATTCCACACCCATCCTATGTCTGTCACTTCCACACTACCAACAGCCAGGCAGGCCTGGGACACCCCAACAGACCTTCCTACATTGCCCCTTCACTCACCTGTGGGGAAGTCTCCTTGGGGATAGTCGAAGCGGTGAGGGTAGGGTGGCCGCTCAAAAGGGTGACGAGGGGGGAAGTCATCCTGCATGAAGCGGGGTGGGAAGCGGTTGAAGTTGTGGGGGTGTGGAGGCTGGTTGAACTGTGGGTGCTGCTGGTGGGGTGGGAAGGGCCCACGGAAGTGGGGGGGCCGCTGCATCCGGAAAGGTGGCTCACGCTGGGCACCACCCCAGGGTGGTGGCTCATGCTGATTGTTCCATGGTCCTTCAAACTGGTTATTCCAATTGGGGTCCGGCTGGTTGTTCCAGGGAGCATCTCGCTGGCCATTCCAGCCAGGGTCCCCACGCTGCTCACCCCACATGCCCTCATGGCTGTTGTTCCAGGGTGGGCAGTGGGGTGGTCCACCTTGGTGGTGTGGGTATGGGGGCTGCTCTGGTGGCTGTAAGGCAAAGCACAGACATGAACTCAAGGTGGACCAGCCCTCCATCCCACAGCTCTTACTGAGCCTGCGCTGACAAAGCCTGTCACCCACCTCCCTCAAAGGTTCCCATGCACACCCAGCAGGCTCAAGCCCACACTGGAACATGGGGACTGTCTACAGGGAGTGTGCCATCTCTTGTCAAGTAAACCTGAAGCTGAGGGGTGTGAGGCTCAGATCTGAGACCTATAGTTCTCAGCCCACAGCCACATCCCTGGCACCCTAAGTGTCCTCTGCAGTCAGTCACCAGGACAGGCCCTGTTGAGGGGAACGTCTGCTGTACCAGACGCTCCAGCCAATCTCACCTAGCAAATTATAGGGCAGTTCTGGTCATACACCATGTGACCTCTGCCCTGGTCTAGAAGCTTCCCACCCTGAGCCACCCCGAGTCCTGGCACTGCAGCCAGCATCTACAGCCTCCGGGGGAGGCTAGCTCACCACTTCTGATCTTCCCTGCATCCCTCCTGACAGACCTGAAAGCTGCACTAGTAAGGACAGGCCAAGGAGTGGCCCAATCAATTATACTATGGGGACAGGGGTCTGCTCAGGTTCCCTTGTCCCTGAGCCATTATGGCTGCCCCCTGCCCCACAGGACCCTACTAGGTGTGAACACAGCAGGTCTTTTACTTACACACACACACACACACACACACACACACACACACACACACACACGCCCCAACAGATAAGAAAGTACCTGCTGTTGACCCCAAGGAGCAACAGGATGAGGCTGATCAAACCAAGGGGGCTTGTTTGGTGGGATCTGCTCATGGGGGCCAGGACCCCGAGGGCCAGCAGCTGCAGGATCCTGGACACCTGCCGAGGCATCGTAATCCGAAGAGCCAGGAATCTGGATGGGAGGCTTGTTGTCATCTAAACACAGTTGACAGTGAGAGGTAGCCAATCAGTAGGAGGAGAGGCTCCAGGACCCCCAACCCAGCCCAAGAGCAGGGCTGAAAGCCACCGCTGCCAAGGTAACCACCACCATCCTCTAGGAATACAAGACTGGACATTTTATTTTCAATGCTCATGATATGTCCCTGTCTTGTCTACAATTCACAAAAGTATGGAGTCATTTTTTTTTAATGAACTCATCTGTGTGTTTGCAGGCATGCACATGGTGCATGTGTGGTAGTGAGAGTTGGGTCAACTCTTGGCAACAGGCTCTCTCCTGCCGCTCTGTGGATCCTAGGGATCAAACTGAGGTCACCAGACCCCTGCAAGTGCTTCTACCCACTGAGCCATCTTGCTGGCCTCCACCTCAGTTTTAGAGACAGGGTGTCTCACTCAATCTGGAGCTCAGTGACCGAGTGAGGCTGGGTGGCCAGCAAGCTCCAGGGATCTGGCGATCTCTGCCTTCCTAGCACTCAGCTGACATACACTACTATAAGCCCCGCCCCCTCTCCTCTCTCTCTGGGTTTTCGAGACAGGGTTTCTCTGTGTAACAGCCCTGTCTGTTCTGGAACTCACTCTGTAGACCAGGCTGGCCTCAAACTCACAGAGATCCGCCTGCCTCTGAGTGCTGGGATTAAAGGTGTGTGCCACCACTGCCCAGACTGCACCTGACGTTTTAAACGAGGTCTTCAAGCTTGCATGGCAAGCAGTTGCTAGTCTAAAACTTGAGCTGGGCGGTAGTGGCGCACACATTTATTCCCAGCACTTGGGAGGCAGAGCCAGGCGGATCTCTGTGAGCTCAAGGCCAGCCTGGGCTACCAAGTGAGTTCCAGGAAAGGCGCAAAGCTACACAGAGAAACCCTGTCTCGAAAAACCAAAAAAAAAAAAACAAAAAACCAAAAAACAAACAAACAAACAAACTTGAAACCCTCTCTTCCTGGGTGCTCAGACCTTACCCAGGTTTCTTCAGAAGTGGTTCTTACACACATACACACGTACACTACAAACATGAGATACGGACATGTTAAGGCACTAGCCTACCTTCTCCTTTTTATTCTGGGGATCATGCAGAGCCGACACTGCTATGAGTGTCTGCCTAGCCTGGGCACATAAGCAGATCACTCTTGGCCCAGCAGTGGGTGGTCTGTGGAGCAGATGTCTAGGGGAACAGTGCTTTCTGAATCTCAGGGCATTCAGTTTTAAGAGGTGGAGGGAACCTCATACCTGGCTGGGTAGTTGGTGGGATAGTGGGTGCTGGGGCTGGGGCTGGGGGCGGTGCTGGTGGTGGGGGTGTGGCCTTCACTTCTGCTTCCATCTGAGGCAGCTGAATTTGTGTCTGTGGCTGTGGCTGCTGCTGCTGCTGCTGCTGTTGTTGCTGCTGCTGGGCCAGGCTGCTGACAAATTCCTCATGCTGTGTCTTGAGGCTCTGGATCTGCTGCTGGAAAGCCAGCTGCACAGGCTGCACCACTGAGGAATACTCATTGATGAGAGTGGCCTGACGGAGAGAACACCACCATTCAGAGTACCAGCCTGGGGCCCAATAGCTAAAGGGTGTGTGAGATGTAGCCACAGACTCAGTGATGAAAACATCTACAGTGGGCAGTTTGAGACTTGGAGGTGATGGGTGGCGCTTACCTGGTACTGGCCAAGTCCCAGGGCGGGGCTCTGCAGCTGCTGAATGATGGAATCATCAAAGTAGCCATTCTTCTCCCAGAGCTGCAGGAGCTGATGCAGAGGGAGACTCGTGAGGCAGAGGCCACGGCACTCAGCCCCAGCCACTCACCAGTCACTCACCCGCCCACCCAGCCCCAGCAGCCCCATACCCGGGCAATCTTCTGCTGCTTGTCCTCCTCCACAGCCAGGAAGCTGGTGCAGTAGATAGGCACCACCACCTTCTGCAGGGCAGCCAGCAGCTCCCGGGCCTGCTTGCGCTGGCTGTGAGGGAGAGACCTTCCGCGCGTCAGGGCCCTGGGGCGGGACCCGGCCACGCACCCGTTACCATGCGGCTGCAGCCACAGCACCCTCTCCTCAGGAAATGGCCCCCCCAACCAGGCAGGACTACCTATAGTGTAGGTGCCTTGTCTTGGGAGACAGGTGGAGTGAATATGTGCACCCCAGAGCTATTCAGAGCAAGGCCTTCACTATAAGAAGGGCCCACCAGAGGGCTTGCATGTGTGTAAAGTGTGAAATGGGGCTGTTGTAGTCAGGACCTGGTCACCACTGTGCACAAGCAGATTCAACAACCTGCTCAGCAGGGATTCCTCAGCCCCATTGGGCCACTGAGGAGGCTTCTTGGAGCCTAACCTTACCCATGAGGGTTATGGTCAGCCCTGGACACAGCATTTGCCTGCCATGGGCAAGGCCCTGGGTTTCGTGCCCAGTGCCACTGAGGAGGGACAAAGAGGAAGAAACAGTCCAAGTAGGCCCCTCCAGCTGTGCAGCATGGTGGATCCAGGCCTCTGGTGTGACAGTGGCTCAGCAAGATGGCCCACATGCCAACCCAGGAAAGGTACACACAGAGGCTAGCAGCTTCAGCTCCCACAGCTGAGGTCAAAGGGCAGCAATGGCTGGCCAGGAGCTGGGTAACATAAGGCAGCGCAGGCCAGAGCTTTATGTGAGCCCAGGTGAAGAGTATAGCAGGGAGTGGGAAGGAGGCCATCCGAGCAGAGACTCTATCCTCAGAGGCAGTAGCAAGCCACTGAGAGAGAGAAGGGTACAATGCAAGAGGGCACAGGTGGCAGAGCCACTGTCACTTCCCAGCAGGACAGATATGGAGACGAGGCAGGAAGGGGTTGTGTAGAGATGGGGAGAGTGGAGAGGGGGAAGGAGGGAGAGAAAGAGCAGGTCAGCTTCTCCTGCTGTCAGGAGAGCCATGCACACTTATCAGGTGTCCTGGCTGTCATGGCCATGCTGAAAGGCAGGGGCAGTCAGCCTAGCTGACTGTCAGCATGTATCACTATTGTGGAACTCCTGCACCTGCCTCTGGCCAGAGTTCTGGGTTCTGGTTTCCTCCATCAACTTCACCCGGTGACCATGCAGAGACACACCTACCAGGCCCTAGGAGGCTGGAGCCATAGTGCAAAGGAGAAGTCTGATAGGCAGAGTCAGCAAAAGGAGCCCCCAGGACACATCAGAGCAGAGGGAGGGTCCCCACAGTGCAGCAGCCAGGTGTCCGGCTGTGCCCAACAGTGGTAGGAGGGAGGACAGCAGACTGAAGCAGACACATGATGCTGCAGAGGCAGAGGAGGCAGGAAAACCCAAGGCCTGCCTTGTGGAGGTGCCAGCCGCTGTCCTGGGAGGGCAGGCAGTGGTCCAGTGTGTGGGTGTGCAGGGGGTGGTCTGGTGAGTTGGGAGACCCTTACAGGTGTGGGCGATGGCCCGAGTGATCGCGTACTCACCAGTGATGCAGCACATCATTGATCAGATAGATGAGGTGCAGCCGCAGCTCGAAGTGTGCTCCGTCGGCAGTGATGCGGTTGCGTAGGTGGCCTGCCATCAGCTCGCAGTGTGGTGGGGACTTGGCATTGCTGAACATCCAGTTCTTCCCAGCCTGAGAGTCAGGCCAGGGTGAGTGGGTGGTCGGTCAGGTAGGTGACGACATCCCCACCCCACACTGAGCCTCACCGAGATGGCATCCTTAGTGCAGGTGTCAATGATGGGCTGTAGCAGGTTGTCAAACTCGCTCATGTCCAGCTGTGTCTCTTCCAGCAGCTTCTGCATCTGCTGCTCCACTGCATGTGCCACAGCTGCAGTCACTTGCTCCTGGGAAGGCCACAAGGGACAGGTGGTGTGAGCAGACACACTGACATCTGTCTTTAGCATATGCCAAATCCTGTGACAGTCCACCACCACAGCAGATGATCAGGCAGGGGACAGAGCTGGCCTCAGACAACAGGAAAAGGTGAAGTCGGGGAGGCAGGATGCTTGAGAACCAACTAAGCAGAGCAAGGCAGGAGTGAGGGTCAACATATGTGGTAGGTCCTGTGCTCCTAGCCCTCGGGAGGCTGAGGCAGGAAGACTGTGATTACAGGACAGCATGAAGAGCTGCTGTCTCAAAATCAAAGCAAAGCAAACCCAAACCAACAAACACATGGTAAGTACACCAAGCCAGTTAAGACTCAGAGGCCTCTTTTGGTGCCCAATACCTCACTGTCCAGTCTGTGACTGGTGGCAAACACCCATGCATGTTGTATGACAGAGGCAGCAAGGAAACACCAAGTGGGGCTGGTACTCAGGTCCTTAGGTCACTCCTTTCATTTCTGGTTCTCATCCCTATAGAATTTGGCAACAGGACCAGCCTAACAGATGGGGCCAATAGGGTCCCTCCCCACTCACTGAGTCTGGAAGGCACCAACCAAGCCACCACATGGTGCATCCACAACGGGCACAAGTCCACCCAACACCTGTAAATGACCGGCAGTCCTACTGGAAGGTGACCCCATGGTCACTGGCCCAAGCAACATCTGTACCTGGCGCAGGGCCAGCAGGTGCTGCTCCTGCTGCTGGAGACTCCACTGGCTCTGCTGGATGAGCTCGTCCATTGATGGGGTGCCCTGGGCCGGAGTGAGGGGTGTGGTGGGAGCCAGCGGAGGTTGTGGCAGAGGGGGCATGGCTGAGGTTGGCTCCAGCTCTGGGGCCTGCTGCTTGCAGATGACTAGGAAAGAGATGGGTCCTGTGAGCCTAGGGCCAGTCCCAGGTTCCCTAAGATGCATCAGGTTTTATAGTGGGTAGCCATTCCAGCTTTGGTCTGGAAGTTCCAACCCCCACTGAGGCTTCAGTAACTATCACGCCTACAAGGCAGGGCCAAGGGAGGGCCCTGAAGACCCAAGATCGGTATGCGCCACTCTCTCTTCCTGCTTGGACCCCGGACGCTAGAGGTGGACTGAGGAGAGTTCTCCAGAGAACACTGCCGGACTGCGCTGCATCTTTCCCAGAACCCTCAACCTACCTATCCCTTCATTTGTAAGTTATGCCATTAAATAAATCTCCTTTTAACTACGTGGAGTGGCCTTAATAATTTCACCAACAAGGTTTGGCCTCTATAGAGAGAGGGCCTGATGGAAGGACGTTAGGTCCACTCTCCACCTCATAGGGCCAACCTGCCCGTGCTTTCCTCTGCTGTGCCTGGCCTCGCTGGAGACCACCAGGGCTGCCTTTTCACCACTCCTCACCACACAGGCTGAACCTGCCCATCTTCCTCCCTTCTTCCCCAGGTCGGAGCTACTATGGACTGCAGGCCATGGCTGTTGCTGGAGATGTGACACCTGTCCCATGCGACTGGTCCCTAATCTCCCCTTCACTCGAGACACATTCTGGAGCCCTGGCCAACACACACAGGGTTGGAGTGCCCCCAAAACCTGCCCCACCTCCTGTAGTGATCCTCCCAATCTGTAGCCCTTGGACTAGCATCCAGGATCCATGCATGTAGCTTGAACCACCAGAAACACACTGGTCTGACAATAAGTGCCTGGGGCTGGCATGTGCCCCAATGCTGGCCAGATGAGGTATCAGTGTGTCTGGAGAAAAAGGTCCCTGCGTGCAGACAGGACTTCAACAAGATGGCCTGCCCACCCTCTACTTTTGGGCCCTGCCTGGTTCCAACAACATAGTCACACTCTTTGGGAGCCTCTGAGGCTCACCCAAAGGAAATGGCCTTTGGATAAAAACAAAGAAAGTAGGGGAAGAGGGCAGGTGTCATTTGGCCTTAGTGGCACCCTACAAGTCGGCTTGGCTTAAGCTGTAAATCCTACACTCCTTTGGGGAGGAAACTCCACTTTGGAGGAGCCATCGATGGCCTGGGCCTTCACTCATGGCACCACTGGGCCGCCTTTCACAGGTTCACCGTACCCGCCTCCCAGCCCAAGGCTGGGCTTTGCTCCTTCACTCCAGTACAGCGGTCCATCCAGATGAGGGTGTTTGTATCCCTCACACAAATCAACAACAGTGTCAGCCACAGCTCTGCCTCGGCCTGCACCATACCCAGTAAGCAGAGTGGCCCCTCTGCACATAGCAGACAGAAGCCTGTGGAGCAGCCTCACCTCAAGTAACAATTTACGGGATAGGCAATACCCCACAGCTTACATTTTTATTGCACTTTACAAACACAAGGCCATGGTGGTTAAAGTTTTAAGAAACAGCTGAACCCCAGTCCTTTACCACAGAGCTTGCAAACTGTCTTTCTAGACCAGTCAAAGGTTTAGTGATGAAATAAATAAAGCTGGCCCGCTGCCCTTTTTGAGCCTAACTTCCAGGTGACGCTCATAGCTCCTCAGCAAGTAGGTCCTCTCTATTCCTATCTCCCTTGTGACCAAACCCAAACCCTCTTCTGGACTTCCACCATCCATCACCCTCAGCCTAGCGCCCACCCCCCGCCCAGCCCTCTCTCCAGTTTGTTCCTGGCTGTCCCTGTCATGTTCAGTAGATCCTACTATGGTATGGCTCTTGGAATCTCCTCCTGTCCCCTGCCCCCAATCTACCATGGCTTCCATGCACTTTCCTTTCCCTGCTACAGCTTTAAGTCTATGGCCCCAACAAGTGACTGTCTGGGGGGGAAGGGTGGGCACAGACTTCCTGTGTAGCTCCCAGGCACTGTCAAAACTTCCTCCCACTTTGTCTTTCTTCACCCATCCCCAAGGGGGTCTGCCTTTGGCCCCACCTGCCTCCATCCATGCTCATGACCACCTTCATAAAGGGTGACCATCAATCACCTCCCTCCCCAACTCTAGCCTGTTGTGCTGGAACCCTCTAAGGGTTCTCTGCTGCCTTTGGATGGTTATGAACTTGGAGCTCTGGGGGCTAAGGAATGACCAGACACCCTGCTGGTGACATCAAACAGCTGACCTCTACCAAGACTAAACAGGAAACAAAACCTTATGACCGACAAGACTCCAGCACCTACCGTGGTATATCAAAACTCTCCACATCAAACCCTTCCTCAGTTCACACTTGTGGCCACTGGTGGCTCCTCTCTGAATATATAGCTTCTTCAAGTCCCTGTGCTCCATGGGCTCAAGTCTGTCTGTCCTACAAGCTTTCTACCAATCATCTACAACACATTGCTAGAGCACAACAAAGACTATTTGGCATCAGAGGACTGTGGCTCGGCAGCTGTCAGCTTTGAATACCCATGGCTTTGCAAGGGCAGGCACTCATTTCAACAGCTTATTCAGAGGCTAGAGAGCTACTCTGGATATGACAGATGTTGAGTCCTACCCTCAGGACCCACACCATCTGTTGACATGTTACCATTCAAAGCTTGGGTATGCTGGCTTCACTTGTAATCCCACCACCTGAAAAGCTGATATAGGAAGTTTGGTTTGAGTTGGAAGCCAGTCTGAGTAACAGGCTGGCAGACCAACTTGGGCTACAGTGTGAGACCCTCAAAGGCCAGCTGTGCTTTCTACTTTCTTCTTTCATTTTTTTGAGACAAGGTCTGTGCAGCACTGCCTATAATGGAACTTGATCTGTAGACCAGGCTGGCCTCAAACTCAGAGATCCACCTGCCTCTGCCTTCTCAATGCTGGAATTAAAGGGCTGACCCAGACCCACCACACCTGGCTCTAAAATTCTTATTTATTATTATTATTATTATTATTATTATTATTATTGGTTTTTTGAGACAGGGTTTCTCTGTGTAGCTTTGCGCCTTTCCTGGATCTCGCTCTGTAGACCAGGCTGGCCTCAAACTCACAAAGATCCACCTGCCTCTGCCTCCCGAGTGCTGGGATTAAAGGCGTGCGCCACCACCGCCCGGCTTTATTATTTTTTTTATCATGTTTTTCTTGATGCTCACCTAGTTGGGTATTTAAGATACAGTTAGGCCAGGCGGGGTGGTGCATGTCTTTAATCCCAGCACTTGGATGGCAGAAGCAGGCAGATCGGAGTTTGAGGCTATCCTGGTCTACAAAGCTAGCTCCAGGATAGTCAGGGCTACACAGAGAAACTCTATGTAGAAAACCATTTAAAAAATAAAATAAAATAAGGAAAAAAAAGTTGCAAAAACTAAAGGGAAAACTTTTTGACCTATGCATCTGAAATGCACAGAAACCTCTGGCCTCAGCCTGAAGGATGAGCTACACAGTTCCTGCCCCAGGTACAAGCCTCTGCTTCCCGCCTTCCTGCATACTCGTCATCCCCCTGCAAAGAAATCCAGAAACTCCCGACCCGGCGCCCGGGAAGTGAATCTGTAACACTTCTATGACTCTACATGACACATGTATTCAACAGTCTATCTTGATGCAGGGCCCCGGGAACAACAGAAAGAACAGCGGAGACACAACCGCTCAGCTCTGCAGAGGAAACATGCGACCCCCAAATAAAGAGGCTGCGGCGGGGCCCGGACTGAACTCTGAGGCGGCCGAGGGCCGGGGGGACTCACGCTGCTGCTGCTCCAGAGCCAGCTTGCACTTGTAGTAACTGTAGAACTCGCCTCCGAACAGAAACGAGAATTTCGGGTTGTCCTTCTGCTTCTCCATCGTCATTTTCTCGAACTCGGGCCCGTTGCGAGCCACGAACTGAGCGAGCTTATCGATGACATTTCGAAGCTCCTGGTCTGCAGGACGGAGGAAAAGACGTCAATGGAGGCAGCCCGAACCCGGAGACCGGGCCGGGGTCCTCTGGGGCGGGCCGCGGCAAGGCGGCGGTGTACGGGTCCTGAATGGGGCCAAGCGCGCGCGCTGGAATGCGGGGACCCACGGGAGAGGCCGCGGGAGGAGCGGCGAGGCCGCAGCGCGCTTCGTCTCCGATCCGGGAACTCGGAGAGGCACGGCCGGCCAGCGGGGGCAAGCGGGGAGAACCTAACGACCTCCGCTCAAGGATGGGCCTCACCGTCTGGCGGCAGCGGCATCTCCATGGCTGCAGCCGCTGGGAACGTCCTCCGGCGCCTCACGATGGCCCACCAGCACCGGCCGCAGAAGCCGGCCGGAAGTGTCGCAAAGGGAGACGTTTACGACGGCCTCGCGGGGCGCTTCTGCGCGCCATTTACGGCCGTCGCTGGGAAACCCCGGAAGTGAGGACTGGAGGAGGGCGGGAAGAGGCTGCGTGAGGAATCACGCGCGGCGGGGCTAGCGAGGCGCATGCGTGGGAGCTTCTTGGCGCACGCGCCGGACGCGCCGCTAGTCCGCGACGCGGTAGTGTGGAGCGGCGCCGGCTTGAGTTTGGGCTTCTGTGTCCTTGCGAGAGCGTCGGGGCGGTCCTGGGCCTCCGCGTCCTTCACAGCCTCCTGCACCGTCCAGGCTTGGCTAATCAATCACAGGATCCCGGCTCGGGTGCTTCCGTTCCGATCTGCGCCTTTTGGGTAAGAATTTTGAACATGGGGCGCCCGGCTTCCCAACATCGGCCTCAGACAGAAATGGAGCAACGACGTGTCTTCTGAAGCGACGATGGAGACTCGTGCAGACCTAGGGAAGAACTGAAAGCAGTCGTCGACAGGCAGCCCCTTGTTTACGTATTTTATTATTTACGTCTGCTTTTTGGAGATTGGGTCTCAGGAAGTTCAGGCTGACCTCTAACTCCCCGTATTGTTGGGGGTGAGCTTACACTCCCGATGCGTCTGTCGGCGCTGGAGTGCTGCGATGACAGGCGTGCGCCGGGGTTATGGGGTGTTAAAATTGGAAGCCAGGAATGCGTGCATACTAGGCAAACACGGAGCTATACTATCGGCTTTTTAAAAGAAAAAAAATGTATCTTAGTTTGCCAGCCATAGTGGCACACGCCTTTAATTCCAGCATTTAGGAAACAGAGGCAGGCAGGCAGTTTGAGGCAAGCCTGGTCTACATTGGGAGTTCCAGGACAGCCAGGACTATACAAAGAAACCCTGTCTCGAAAAACAAAAACAGATTTATTTTAACCATGTGTATGTGTCTGGTGGGTTTGTGTAGGTGACTTCAGTGCCCTCGGGGGTTGAAAGAGTGCACAGAATCTCTTGGAGCTGTGTGCTGACATCTCTGGCAGTGTCTTCGGGTCTGTTATGCCAGGATCTCTGACGTCTCCTAATTCTCTTGCCTCTGTTGGACACCTCCTTACCTGCTGGAAGTGCCACACCAAGATGAGTTTGTGAGGAATCCTGACAGTCTTGAGATTCCCTGTGCCCCTCCAGGAAATCCTATCTTGTCTTCTGTGAAAACCCTTTATGATGTCCTGATCTTGGAGCTGCAGAGATCGCTCAGTGATGATATGCTTGGCTTTGGAGAAAGATAATCTGAGCTCAGGTCCAAGAACTCATGTAAAAGCCAGACAACAGGGGCTGGAGAGATGGCTCATTGGTTAAGAGCACTGATTGCTCTTCCAGAGGACCTGGGCTTAATTCCCAGCATCCACATGGCACCTTTACAATTCTTTGTAACTCCAGAATCCAACACTCTCACATAGACATACATACAGGGGAAACACGAATAAAATAATAGTAGTAATAATAATAATAGCCAGACAATAGCACAGGCCTGTAATCCACAAAGGACATTATAGTCTTGTCTAGACTGTTTGTGTGGCTCACAGCAAACCAAAGTCTACATCTCACCAGAGATGGTTCCAGAAGGTTCTTGCTCACAGTATGAGATCTCCCTGCAGAACTCAGTGACTTCTTCCCTGACAAAGCTCGGGCCTTACTGTCTTGATTCTTCCAGCACCTAGGCTGCCCTAACCCCATCCTGTTTTCCTGACCTGCAAGGCAGCTGGTGGGTCAGGGACAGTGACCCTGTCTGATCTCCTAGGTCACACTCCTGCTCAAGCCTGTGTCTACCCAGCCTTCTGCTCAGACCAGGGGTCTAACTTACTGGTAAAACCAACTCCCCCACATTCCCTTCAGCTGCCCCTGAGCTTTCCTGTTCCAGTTTACTCAGCCTTATTATCTCCCTAACAGTGGATGAGATATGGAATGCTAAACACCACTTTCCTTGTTAACCTCAGTCCCCTCCTGAGGAGGGACACTCAGGTATCCTGGTTTAAAGCAATGGAAGTGAGGGAGGGGTTCTGGAGATATGGTTCAGCCATTAAGAACACCTGCTGCTCTCCTAGAAGATCCTGGTTTGATTTCCAGCACCCACATTGAACTGTAACTCCAGTTCCAGAGCATCTGATGTCCTCTTCTGCCCTCCTTGGGCACAGGACACACATGGTGTACATACAAACACAGAGGCAGAACACAAAATTAAAAAGCAATAGGAGCCGGGTGGTAGTGTGCTGCCTTTAATCCCAGCACTCATGAGTCAGAAGCAGGCGGATCTCCCTGAGTTCGAGGCCAGCCTGGTCTACAAAGCAAGTTCCAGAACAGTCTGGGCTGTTACACAGATACCTTATCTGGGGCTCGGGGAGCAATAGGAGAGCTGAGCTGTGGTGGTGCATGCCTTTAATCCCAGCAGAGGCTGGTGGATCTCTGAGTTGGAGGCCAGAGCGAGTTCCAGAACAGCTAGATACAGAGAAACCCTGCCTTGAACAATCAAGGGCAGAGGGGAAAAAGCAAAGGGAGGGCCAGTGGAACATCAGAAAGGGAAAATGTCTGTGGGGGAAAGTGCACCTCCCTGGCCCATGTGTGGAGGTGAGGGGACAGCTGAACCATGATTGGTTCTTAACTGCCATTTCAGTGTCCCCAGGAATTGAACTCGGGTCATTGGGTTTGACAAGTGTCTTTACCAACTGAGCCATCTCACCAGCCTGCTCCACATACCCACTCGCACCCCTGCATAGGGCCTCTGCTTCCCCAGGGCTGGGGTTAAAGGCATGCACCACCACACCTGGCCCTCTGCTTAGTATTTCCCAACCCATTGTCCCTCACCACCTCCCTAATAATTCTGGACAGCTAGATTCTGCCAAGGGAGGCCTGCCTCTCTCCTTGCAACTCAACTGGGCTTTGCCCTTCTCAGTCAATGACCCTGCCTCCTAATGAACCTCTCTGGGAACCTGAATGAATCCCCATTCACCGAGGCCGAGACCAAAACTTTGCAACCCATCTGGTCTTACTGTGGCAGCCCTGACTTCTCACAGAATACTCCAAAATATGGGGGAAACCTAAACGGCCAGGCATCACAGGCGTCTGTGCTTCCCTAGCAGGTGTGAAGCCCAGGGTCCTGTCCCTGGTATTTCATCAGACAGCCACATAATTGTCCTAAAACCATAGGGTGTGGTTTCAGTTCAATGCCCAATGCACAGGAATCAGTCAAGAGTTCAAGGCCAACTACATAATGAGGTCCAAGCTAGCCTAAGCTTCATGAGACCTGTCTTAACAAAAGATGGTCCAATTGGTAAAAGTACTTTGTCACCAAGCCTCGTGACCTAAGTTTGATCCCTAAAACCCACGGTGGAAGAGCTGACCCCAAGTAGCCCCCCGACCTCCACATGTGAACATGGCATGTACACTCCCCACATACACTAAATAAATAAATGGATAAAAAATGAGAAGGGCTGAGGGGCTAAGAGTGCTGTGTGTGAGGACCAGAGTTTGATTTCACCCACAACCTCATCAAGTCCAGGAGTGGCCATGCCCATGTGACTCTTTCCTCTGTGCCAGAGTCAGGCAGGAGGATGTTGGGCTCACTGGCCACCAGCCTTGTTCCAGGTTCAGTGAGAATAATGTGGAGAGCGAGACAGTAGTGCACATGACATTTCCTGGCCTCTTCATGTGACTGTGGGTGCAGTACACACGGAAGTTATCACAAAGCCCAATGGAGCAACAACTAGCCCCACCCCTATTCTCCAGACATCCACTCGTGGGCGCCTCTGAGGGAATATAGTTCATCTGCTGGATGAGTGAGCACACTTATCCCTGTCCAGCAAGCCTTGAGGCTCACTTGTTCCCTGTGGGTATTACTTTGTTGACAATCCAGCAGAGATTGTATTCACTGTTAACAAGATGTGAATCTAATCCATTATTGCCCTGGGACCTGCTGTAAAGAAGAGACAGAGAATTACCCAGAGTTCAGAGCTAGCCTGCACACTATGAGATCCTATCTTGAATGAATGGATGTAGTAGTCTGGTAGCCGTGAGCTCCTGTAAAATTATTGCCAGTCGTCCACCTGGTACAATCTAGAATGACCTGGGATAGGCCCAAGGGGCCTCTGGGCGAACCTATGAGGATGATCTTGATGAAGATAACTGGCTGGGAAAATGTGCCCACTGTGGCTGCACCATTGCCTGAACTGAAGAGAAGAAATAAGCTGGGCCCCAGCATCCCTGTCTTTCAAATAAAATATTCATCCCTCAATGAGGGGAGCCCTGCCATCCAGCCATGATGCAAACAGGCCACCCCTAATTTCATGGGTTGGAAGCAACCCATCTGCAAACTTGAGTCTTGTAATAGTTGTGGGTGGAAACTTTAGGGTGGTTTTTTTTTTTTTGGTTTTTTGAGACAGGGTTTCTCTGTGTAGTTTTGTGCCTTTCCTGGAGCTCACTTTGTAGACTAGGCTGGCCTTGAACTCACAGAGATCCGCCTGCCTCTGCCTCCCCAGTGCTGGGATTAAAGGCATGTGCCACCACCGCCTGGCTGGCTTCTTTTATTTATTTCACTTTTGTGACAAACACATGTAACCTAGTCGTCTTCAAACTTGTAACAGTCCTGCTTCAACTTCCTAGGTGATGGAATGCCTGCCATGCCTGGCTGATCCAGTGGCTTTAGGGAAAGAGTTGTGAATGCTTTGCACTTAAGGGTGGAGGCAGGAGGATGAAGCCAGCCTCGGATCCAGATGCCCCAAACAGAAGGAGAGAGCCAAGTATGGCCAGCCACACCTGTCATCTTGTGTGGAGACCCATAGAGGCTATCTAGTGAAACCTGACTCAGGGTCAGAGAATCTGAGCTTGCTTTACCCAGCAGGGTGTGTAAGGAGATGATTTGGCCTCAGGCGTGTTTACCAGGTGTTTGGAAGGGTCTACACTTGGCTGTACAGTATGCTTTGATCTGCAAGGGGGAGGTCTTTTGCTGCTCCCCTTGGCATTTGTATAAAAAGCTGGGCGGTGGTGGCACACACCTTTAATCCCAGCACTGGGGAGGCAGAGACAGGTGGATCTCTGTGAGTTCGAGGCCAGCCTGGGCTACAGAGTGAGTTCCAGGAAAGGCTCCAAAGCTACACAGAGAAACCCTGTCTCGAAAAACCAAAAAAAAAAAAAAAAAAAAAAAAAAAAAGCCCTCTTGAATAAACTTGGAGGCTGCTGGGTATTGACCCAGGCCCTCCCAACACAACTATCCTGTGTCTGTCTTTCTCGCTGTCATCCAGGTCTATCTTTAACTAGTACTTCCTCACTCCTCTCTCCTCCACCCCAGATCCCTTGTCAGGTGGAGCAGGTCGAGCTGGACTCCCACACTCATGCTGCCACAGCACTGCTACAGATCCCAGGAACGCCTAGGAAGAGACCTGTGCGGAGGGAGGTCCCTCTGCTCACCAGGTTATGGGCACAGAACGACACCTAGCCCCCAGCACTGTGAGCCAAACATGATTTATCAACCACCTGGTGTTGGGTAATGTTACAGCAACAGAAAACAGATTAGGCCAGGAAACTAAACCCACACACATTGGTACACGGGCTAACCTCAGCTTGAACACTGGCTATAGTGGGCTTACACCAAGAATGCTGACTAGAAGCCTAACCGGTGATCAATGGCATGTCTGTCTCTTGGGAAGCTATGATGCGCTGTACATAGAACTGAGGAAGAGTATTTAGTACCATGGTGTCTTTGGCATATTATTTTCCAAAGTAAACAATAAACGGTCACAAAAACGATATTCTCAAACTGTGTAGCCAAGGATGACCCAGAGCTTCGTGACAGGTTTGGAAACTTATCTGCTGTGTGCAGGGGTTTACCTCATTATTTATTTTGGTTTCCAAGACAGGGTTTCTCTGTGTCACAGCTTTGGCTGACCTGGATCTCACTCTGTAGAACAGGCTGGCCTCAAACTCACAGAGATCCACCTGCCTCTGCCTCCTGAGTGCTGGGATTAAAGGTATGCACTTTCACCACAAGGCCCTGTATTTTTAAAGATTTTATGTGTTTTGATGTTTGCCTGCATATATTATTTGTATACTGCATGTATGCAGTGCCCACAGAGTTCAAAAGATCGCTTGGAACTGGAGTTACATTGAAAGGACCAAGCAGATGCCATAACAGGCTGCTCAAGTCTTCTCTCAGAGATCAGGCCTCAATTTCAGTTTCCTGAGACTTGAGCAAGCAGTTTCTGGGAGGGCCATGAACAAAAGACTGCTCAAAGTTCAGCCAGATGTTTACTGTCTGGGGCCCCTCACCAACTTAGAGTTATGTGCAGTACGTGCTTGGCCAGCCAGCCCCCATGGTGGCTCAAGGACAAAGCCTGGGACTTGTGCTGGACTGTCCCCAAAGTAATAAATTTTAACCACCAATCAGTAAATTCAAAGGTTACATACCCTCACCCAATTAAAAGAGAACAGAGATAAAAATAAACCAATCCGAGTGGCACCCATGCAAAACTCCCCCAACCCCCCTGAAGGGCTTGTGGATTTTGCCTTTAAAAAGCTAGCCACACAAAGAAAAAGCAAGTTCCTCCTGGCCTCACGACTACGAGTGAGTGCTTTGGATCGAGCTTCCCTGCCCGCGACTTGTAAACAAACAGAAATAAACCATGCTATTGCATTCTGTACCTAAGGTCTGTGGTGGTTATCTTTGGGGTCCCAATCTGGGCATAACAATATAAGGTTGTGAGACATCATTTAGGTGCCTGAACTCTAACTTAGGTCCTCTGCAAGAGCAGCCAGTGCTGATACTGAGCCATCTCAACAGAAACCTGGTGCAATATCAGCTGGCTGAAGCCACAGAGGTTCTTGGGGAGCCATGGTAGGATTCAGAGTTTAAGGCCAGCCTCAGTAAGTTCACACACACACACACACACACACACACACACAGAGGTTCTTGGGGAGCCTTGGTAGGATTCAGAGTTTAAGGCCAGCCTCAGTAAGTTCACACACACACACACACACACACACAGAGGTTCTTGGGGAGCCTTGGTAGGAGGATTCAGAGTTTAAGGCCAGCCTCAGTTCACACACACACTCTGAGTCTCAGTTCTGGGTTCCATACCCGCCACATGAAAGGGCTGCCCAAGCCGTTTCCCTGCCCTGGATTTTCAGTCTGCTAGCATGGTGTACTGCTGGGAGCACAGGAGAGACCCTCCCTGACAAACCACAGCCAATCTCAAGCCCCTGGAGACCATCATTTATTTTTGGTGAATGCCGACCAGGAACACAGCTATTCCCACAGAACAGCCTATGACACTGGAGGCCCGGGATGATGCCAATGGAAAACAGGAACATGACAGTCTCCCGTCTCAGACCCTGAGGTTTGGGGCTTAGAGTCTGGTCTTGAAGAGCTGAGTGCCCAGAGTCCTCCCAACACAGAGGGAAATTGAGTCTCAAGTTCTTCCCTGCCTCAAGACATCTGGCTCATCTCCTTCCCTGGAATAAATGGTATAAAATAGGGTGCTGGGTGTGGCAGTCTCGCATCACCTCAGCACCAAGACTGAGGCTGAGGACTGCCTTCCATCCTGTGGCCAGTCTGGGCTACACAGGCAGATACCATCTCAAAGAAATAAATAACTAAAAGAAGGCCCACTCTGAGTATTCTAATAGTGAACAGACATTCAAAACTATTCTACACCTGTTTCCCCTTCTGCAAAGTGAAGGAGTTGGGTGGGTCAGGATAAGTATTTTGGCCAGGCCATTTCAAAGGGTATATGGAAAGAGCAAAAAAGATTCTCTAATATGAACCCCAACAGAGAGGTGGGACAGGGCGAAACTGGAGAGGTGAACATGGCGTGGGAAGCAAGACTGGGGCTAATGTGACTTTGAATGGCCAAGGCAAACCATGGACCATCAAGTCTGTTTTGTTTTGTTTGTCTCATGTAGCTCAGGCTGGCTTCAAACTCACTGTGTAGCCAGAGATGACCGTGAACTCCTGCTCTTAATGGCCGCAGCCTCCTGAGTGTAGGGTAATAGGTATGCACCACCGGTTCATGTGGTGCTGAGGACTGCAGCCACTGAGGTGCAGCCATCTGGTCTACCTGACTGTCTCATCCATTCCTGTGTTCACACCCACTGTAGGCCTATGAACAGAATTAAATATCCCATTTATTAATTTATAAACCGTAAGAAAAGTGAGATGAGCCTTTCCCTCCCTGGCAAACCTCACATTGGAAAAGGAAAAATGCATTAATGTACATATTACAGCAACATCATGGAAATCCAAAAAGACATAATTCATTTTGAGTTCAGCGCAGTCAGGGACACTCAGAGAGACCTACAGAGTGTCAGGTGTCTGTGTCTTCCCCAGGGAGGAAAACCCACCAGACTACCTTACCAAGGTGCTCCTTCCCACTGCAGTGTGGCTCTGAACATCTGCAGACCAGCAAGCAGGGCAGATGGGACTGCTAAGGCTGGCATTGCCAATGAACTAACCTTACATACAAAACTCTAATTCATCAAAAGCAGAGGGACCCAACAAACCAGGAGTTGAGGATGGGGTGCCATGACGCACATGTCAGCTCAGGGCTTAGAAACGGAGACAGAGGCACAAAGAATGCTAAGAAGAATGCTGAGAGTTGAAGGTCTGTCTGGGAGCCTTAGTGAGGATGTCTCCAGGTAGGCGTGGCAGCACATGCTTTTAATCCCAGCGCTCAGGAGGCAGGGACAGGTAGATCTCTATGAGTTTGAGGCCAGTGTGGTCTATATTTTGAGACCCTGTCTCAAAAACAAACAAACTAAAACCCAAACTTACAGATACCCCAAACTAAGCCTGATGCCCCTGACTGCCAAAGAAGACATGTCACAAACCTTGGGTCCCACCATTTACCTGCTGTGCCCACACCAGAACCCACACCTCTGCTTACCAAAAGGTTCTCCTTGTGTTGCCACACTGGCCTTGAACTCACAGGCTTGGAAGAGCCTCCTGCCTTGGCTTCCTGAGTGGCTCCAACCATAGGTGGAGGCTACCAGGATGAGCCTCCAAAGTATTTACTTGTTTCTGAGACAGCCTCATTATGTAGCCCAGATTGGCTTCAAACCCATGGTCATCCTCCTGGCTCAGCCCCTGGATGTATGCCACCAGGCCAGGTCCCTAAAACTGATCTTTTTCTTGAGATAAGCTCTCATGTAGTCCAGGCTGGTCTGAGGACCCTGACCTTGCTTCCAGAGCACTGGAAAGGCAGGCCTGTACCACTATGTCGCTTTCTGTGATGCTGGGGACAGAAGCCTCTGACGCATGCATGCGAGGCAGGCACTCTACCAACCCAGCCTTAAACTGACTCTTAGCTAAAAAACTAACACCTGCCTGCTGTCTCAACCACTGGGACACAGCTGTCCCATCCACTGGGACAGTTCAGATCCCGACCCACATACCATCCCCTCACCGACAAGCGACACTGTATTTGGTGTGTGGATTCCACCTTCTGCTACTCCAGCTGCAGCTTCAGGACCCTTCAGCATCACCTGCTACCACTGAGCTCCAAGGGACTGTTCCAACAACAAACATCCCATATTTTGAAATGAGTCAAGACTGTTTTCACCTATTGGCTAGCCCTGGTGCAGTGCTTGCCAGGACCTAGGCTCCAAAGTCCCCATAGCCAACAAGATGTTCCCCAAAGAAACTTGAGGTCCTAAGGAAATTGTCAACACCATCACCTGGCCTTCTGTGGCATCAGAAGGGTGGGGATGCAACCAAGGTTAACACTGGCCACCTCTTCTAGAGTCTAAGGGCTACTCAGGCCTGGAGTGAGGGCTTGTGTCCTGCTCTAACACCCACAAGGCAAAGGAAGGTCACACCAATGGCTGATGAACCGATGGCCACTGTAAGTCTGCCCCAGGTCAGCACTAGCTGCAAGTGGCCAACTGCCTTGGGACATCCTGGAGCACTGTTGCTGGGGACAGGTAATGGTACCTGTTTCCACGCTCTATACCTCTGGGCTACAGCCCCGCTGTCCTCTCCTTGATGCCCCAGATGCCACCTCCTGCTGGCTTCCAGGACCGTAGCCACAGTGATGTCAGTTCTGCAGAGTGGGTCCTTGTTGTCACCAGAAGTTCAGACCAGACCTCTGCAATGTACCGAGGGCACCCCTGTGCACCAATGCAGAACGTGGCCTCTGAGCAGAAGAGTGAACCAGGATCTCTCTATGGCTCTTCCTCTGTCCAGAGCCTGTGGCTGTCCATATTGTGGTCACATCCCACAGCCCATCAGGATCTAGGGCTTCCCTGCTGGCCTGCCATGTGCTCAGCCAGGCTGCTGGGCTCAGGGAGGTGGTGCAGGAGACCTGGCCTGGTGGCACCTACACATCATGGCGGCTGAGGGCATAGGAGTTCGGGTGGCTCTGGCGGCCATACTGGAAATGGTCTGTGAGGAGGATGTTGCGATACTGGAAGTCACCCTGCTGGGGAAACAGTGCACCATTGTGGGGCTTCTCTATTGGGCTCCGCAGGTGCTCTCTGCTGCTCAGGTCCGATGTAGAGACTGGAAGGAGGTGGCGCCTAGCCTGCTGGTTCGCATCGTACTTGGTCTGTGTGAAGAGAGAGCAATGAGGTACAAGGGAACTTTGGGTGTGGGGGGCATGTCACCCCCAGCACTAAGGAGCCAGAGGCAGGAGGGCAGAAGTTATCAGGCCAGCTTATGCTACATAGTGAGTTTGAGGCCAACCTGGGATACCTGAAACTTTCAAAAAAACAAACTGAAACAAAACAAAACAAAAAAAGCATACCACCAAAAAAGAGGTCACCCCAAAACCAAGGACTAGGGATGCTTCTGTGGTAGAACACTTGTGTGGCATACACAAAGCCCTGGGCTCCATCCCCAGCACGGCATAAACCAGGCAGAACAAGCTCAAGGCCTTTCTGGACTATACAGGCCTCTGCTCCAAGACAAACAATAAGAAACAAAGGAAACTTCAGGCCCTGTGCACCCATGCCGCAGAGCTCAGGACAGAGGCAGGAAGATAGTGAGTTCCAGGGCAGCTTGTGTTTACAATCCTGCTGCCATAATGGTCTGTGCAGCACAGAACCCACCCACCTTGTAAGGCACCTTTGGAACCCAGAGCCAGAATCACCCTTCCCATCCTCCCTCGGCTCCTTCTCGTCCCTCCCCTAGGCTATGCCTGGCTGGGGGACAGTGGCCCCTAATGCTCACCTTGTTGTACAGAAAGACACCCAGGATGGCAGTCATCATGCCCAGCACATTGGTGCTGGTCACTGGATTGCGGAGCATGATGAGGGACACGGTGATGACCATAATCCTTTTGGTGGCATTGGCCACAGAGTAGCTGAGCGGGCTGATGAGGTTGAGGATGCTAAAGGCGATGACATTCTGTGCAAAGTTGCAGAATCCGCTGACTGCCAAGAGCAGCAGTGTCCAGGGCCACTGAGACACATAGGCCTGTGGAGACAGGCAGGGAGCATCAGTAGGGGAGGGGCACATATGTACTCAGGCAGATTGTCACCAAGGATGAAGTGGTATTTGCACCACTCATGACCTTGGGCTATACAGCGCTAAGGAGGTGGTGCTTCTTGCTGTTGTATGTGACCTCTTAAAAGGAAAGGGAGAGGGGTCTGGAGGCTCTTCTCCTTGCTTCCTGGTGTGATTGAACTTTGAGGTGGATTTGGTCCCAGTCAGAATAGAGGACAACTTCAGCTGTCTACTTGGTTCTGTATTCATGAGTGTATTTCCTTAATTTATCCTAATAAATTTCCCTAGTATTCCTTCAGCAGACTCTCATGGATTTCTCAAATTATCTGGCACCCAACCATGTGGATCTCAGCCCCATGCACCCCTACTGGGGCTACTTGTGTATCAAAACCCTAATGCCCCAGGCGGCTGCTGGCAAGTTTCTCCGCCTTGCAGAGCCCACACACAGCCCAACCCCCCCTACCCCCCCCCCCCCGGAACTTTCTGACCCCTGCTCAGGTGACCAGGCAGGAGTCACACAGTGTGAGTCAAGCATTCCCAGGCCAGGCAGATCACGCGCCTGTGGTTCTTGTAACCACTGCCAAAAGCACACATATTCTGCGGCAGATGGACTGCGTTAGAAAGAACAGTGCCCGCACTAGGCGCCTTTCTAGTTCTGTGCTTGTAGCGGCTGGATCGGGACACACACACACACACACACACACGCCTGGTCAAAGACTACCAGCAGACTGTTTCTTTACTTTTAAAACCGTTCGGTGTAGCTGCTGCCGATTCCGGGACAACCTGGGCCACCACCCTCGAGAGCACACCCTCCTGGCAGCCTGGCTCCCCTGCTGCCACATCCCCATTCTGTGCACGGCCGCCACCGATGTTCTGCTACTGCCTCAGTTGTTGTGATCCCGGCAGCTCTGCCCAGGTAGGCTTTGCCTGGGTGAGTGAGTGATTCGCAGCAGCCCATTCAGGGAGCTGAGTCAGCTCACATCAGACCTGTTCTGTCGCTACACCTGCGACACCTGCTGGTCGAACTCGCTACTACACCCAAAATTTGCCCAACCTGGTAATTACCTCTGGAACAGCTGGACACTTAGGACAATTTCTTGAGGATCTTATCTGAGGTAAATTACTTGATAACTTTACACCTTAAACTGATAAATAAATAAATTAATTAATAAATACATTAAAATTTTCTTTACAAATTTTAAGTCTCTCTCACGCTACGGTGGATAATATAAACATCCAGGAATTTAAAAAGTCTTTGTTTATACTATGGATGAAATTTTACAAGACATATATGACCTTCCTGGGATATATACAATTTTTGCCACATTGGTGATTAGCATAGTAATTCATATCATATCACTGAAAAAACTGGTTTACTAATAAGACCAAAAATGAGACATTAATAGGATTGATATAGACTTTGCAAAGTGATATTGAGAACTTAAAAGGATTCTTTCTTTGGAATCTGCGAATTTACCACAAGAACTTCAGTCCGCTAATAATAACTGGGCAACCATATTTAATTCTATTGATAATAAATGTGAATACTTAATGGATAGAACAGTAAATCTTCAGAGCAATCTTAATGCCATACAGATAATTTCTAAGGAAGAACGATCATCACTAATTGATAGAATAAAATCTTTGGAATCAGCTATTTCTAATGAACATAAAAAATTGTTTGATTTCATGAAGTCATTAGAATCATTCACAGTACAGGAAGTACAGAAGCTGTAGTTAATCAATTTCAGGCTATGGAGGAGTCTGTGAGAACTGATAATAAGTGTGCTAACAAGCAGAAGGTCAAGGCTAAAGAGGTCATAACATCTAACTTTACGGAGTTAGAGATGACTTACCAAAGGTAACAACAGGTGGCGCCGTGGTTTACCATATCAACGATTGTGGAAAGCCAGCAAATGATAAACATCCTGAAGGATATGTACAATATATCTGGCAGTCTATTCATATGAGAGATTTAAAGAATATCAAGGAAGCTGTAGCTCCCTATGGTATACATTCAACATATGTGAAACAGATGTTAAATAAGTGATCTTCTAGAAACAAGATCACGCCTAATGACTGGAATCTGTTAATATCAGCTGTGTTAGAATACAGCCAGCAGTTACAATGGAAAAGCTGGCAGAGAGAAGAAGCTAAAGCCCTTGAGCAGCAAGGTAAGATTAGAGGTTTTAAGATCTCTCAAGATCAAATTCTTGGTGAGGGCTGCTTCACGGATATATATGTACAATCTACCTTTGATGAGCACACATTATCCATATGCCATACAACAGCCTTAAATGCTTGGGAAAGAATTCCAGGGAAACCAACTGAGCTCTATACGAAGGTCTTCCAGGGGTCAAAAGAACCGTTTAGGGATTTTTTTTTTTTTTTGAGACAGGGTTTCTCTGGGGATTTTTTTTTTTTTTTACTAAGACTGATCAAGGCTATAAACAATACAATATCAGACCAAGAATTAAGACAAGTATTAACTCAATCTTTGGCTTTTGATTTTGGCTAAAGTAGAATGCAAAGGATACTTGAACCTTTAAAGATCAGATCAGCACCTATAGAAGAATGGATCCAATACACAAACAATATTGAGTCTCTTAACTATGGTGATGAGGCTTGGATAGGAGAGGTGATTTCCAAAGGCAGAAGGAGACATCAAAGTACCAAATGTTTTAACTGTGGTAACCAGGTCATATAAGAAGAAGTTGTACACAGGGTGCTCCTAGAAGCAATGCTTCTTCTAGAAATACCCAAACAGCAGACCCCAACCTTCTGGATTATGCAGAAGATGTGGCAAAGGCCAACATTGGACCAATGAATGCAGATCAACAAGAGACATACGAGGCAACCCTTTACCAGCAGGAAATGCCTCAGAGGGCCTCTCGCAGGCCCCCAAATCAAATGTGGTCCAAACATTTCCAGCCACTATGGAGGAAATTCCTCCCCAGGACAATTAAATAACCCAGTGCCTAATGTAAAGAATGATACTTCACTGGATGATAGATAGATCAAAAACTCCAAAAAACACCATAAAACTAACATTTTGGTAGACCTCCATAAATGAACAAAGACCAAAGTTTAGAGTATGTATTAATAATATTATTCTAGGGGATCGGGTTCTGTCCCTGGTGCATGGGCAGGCTTCTGGGAATCTGGTGCCTGTGGTGTGACACCTTGCACAGCCTTGGTGCAGTGGGAAGGGGCTTGGACCTGCCTAGGCTCAGTGAGCTGGGCTCTGCTGACTCCCCATAAGATACCTCGATTTGAGGAATGTGGGGGTGCAGGGTGGCTTGGGAAAGAGGGCTGGGGTGGGATTAGGGAGGAGGGGGGTCTGTGGATAGCATGAGGAGTAGAAAATTTCTTAATAAAGAAAAATTAAAAAAAAATATTATTCTAGAAGGCTTAGTGGACACAGGTGCAGATGTGACTATAATTATGCCAAAATCATGGCATCCAAATTGGCCTCTTCAAGAAGTAGATGTCCGCCGGGTGGTGATGGCGCACGCCTTTAATCCCAGCACTCGGGAGGCAGAGGCAGGAGGATCTCTGTGAGTTCGAGGCCAGCCTGGTCTACAAAGTGAGTTCCAGGAAAGGTGCAAAACTACAGAGAAACCCTGTCTCGAAAAACCAAAAAAAAAAAAAAAAAAAGAAGTAGATGTCCAATCTCTAGGAATTGGAACCCTATCTCAGGTAAAACAAAGTATGAGATGGGTTGAATACACAGGGGTAGAAGGACAAAGAGGAAGGCTGAAGCCATATATGGCTAATGTAGAGTGAATCTTTGGGATCGTGATTTGCTTTAACAATGGAATACCTCTAAGCTCAGAAGTGGAATATAGACCAATTCATCTATCTGGGAATAATATTATAAGATAATGTAAAAAATAGCCACCAATCATTCAGGCTGTACATAAACAGAGCACAACTGCTGTTGAACTCTCAGAGGTACCAACAACCCTACCTTTAAAATGGCCAGCTGATAAACCTGTCTGGGTTGGACAATGACCTATGACACAAGAGAAACCATAAACCTTAGAATAGCTGGTTCAAGAGCAGTTAAATGCTCAACATATTGAAGAATCCACCAGCCCTTGAATTCTCCTGTATTTGTTATTAAAAGATTTTTTTTTAATCTTTTTTTTTTTTCAGAGCTGAGGACCAAACCTAGGGCTTGCCTAGCAGGCATTCTGCCACTGAGCTAAATCCCCAACCCAAGACTTTTTTTTAAAAAAACTATACCTCTACAAGAAAAGGATAGAGAAAAATTTGCCTTCACAGTATCTACTTATAATAATTCCCAGCCAGTCAAGACATATCAATGGAAGGGCCTCCCACAGGGCATGTTAAATAGCCCCACCCTGTGCCAATATTTTGTACATAAACCATTGGAATAATTTGTGTACAATTTCCACAATCTATACTTTATCATTATATGGGTGATATCTTATCAGCTGATCTGAAGTCAGATATGTTAGAAAGCATGTTTGAAGAAGTAAAGAAAGTTTTGTCTCCCTGAGGATTACAAATTGTTCCCAAAAAGATACAAAGAGGACGACTTAAATAGCCCAAGAGAACTGACAGCTGGAGCTGAGAAGGAATTGGCTCTAATAGAAAAGAAAATAAGGGAGCCACATGTGGATCGTGTGAATCCAGAACTTAACTGCATTCTGGTCATATTACCCTCCAGACACTCCTCCACAGGGATTTTGATGCAGAGGGAAGATATTATATTGGAATGGATATTTCTACCATGTAAACCGAGTAAGAAATTAAAGACATATATGGAAAAGATCTCTGATTTGATTCTAAAAGGAAAATTAAGACTTCGTCAATTGACAGGAATGGATCCAGCAGAAATTGTAGTACCTTTAACTAAAGAGGAAATCTCCTTTTTATGAAAAGATAATGAATACTAGCAAAGAGTCTGCAGTAATTTTTTGGGGGGGAGAGATTAACAATTGTTTTCCCAAAAGCAAGAGAACAGAATTCATAAAAGGAACTGAATGGGTCCTTCCTCACATTGTACATCAGACACCAATCTCTGGAGTCCCCACATTCTATATTGATGCAAATAAATCAGAAAAGACACGTTAAATCAGGAGATTAAGTGGTCCAAAGCCCTTACAATTCTGTACAAAAGTCAGAACTGTATGCCACTTTTATGGTACTTATGGACTTCACAGAACCTCTCAATATATTTACTGACTCTCAATAAGCAGAGAGTTGTTTTACATATCAAAACTGCTGAATTTATTCCTGATAATATAGAATTAATTTCATTATTTATACAATTACAGGAAATCATCAGAAATAGGGAACATCCTATACATACAGACCATACATCAGATCCCACATAGGTCTGCCAGGTCCTCTAGCACAAGCATGAGATTGATCAGTTATTAATAGGTAATGAACTAGAAGCCTCAGAAGTTCATAAGAAACACCATGTAAATAGTAAAGGTTTGAAAAGTGATTTTTCCATCACTTCCCAACAAGCCAAGGAAATCGTAAAAAAAATGTCCTACTTGTTCCTTCTATAACCAAACTCAATTACCTGTAGGAAGTAATCCTAAAGGTATACAAAGAAATGAAATTTGGCAGATGGATGTGTTTCATTTTGCAGAATTTGGAAGATTAAAATATGTACACCATATCATTGACACCTATTCAGGATTTCAATGGGCCAGTCCTATGAGTTCTGAAAAGGTTGATTCTGCAATTACACACCTATTAGAAGTTAAGGCCATCATGGAAATACCTGTACAAATTAAGACTGACAATGCTCCAGCATATGTCTCAAATAAAATGAAACAACTTTTTCTGCTAATTACAATATAAGGCATGTTACAGGTATATCACATAATCCCACAGGCCAAGCAGTCATAGAAAGATCCAATCAAACTTTAAAGGATATACTGAATAAACAGAAAGAGGTAACAATGACCCCTAGAAATAGACTACATAATGCTTTATTAACCTTGAATTTTCTCAATGCTGATGAGAAAGGAACAACAGCTGCAGAGAGACATTGGACAATTAAAAAAAAAAAAAAAAAAACAACTCCTGAGTTAAACCAACCTGTTTACTTCAAAGATGTGTTGATCTTGGAATGGAAACCTGTGTACGTCCTACATTGGGGAAGGGGTTTTGCTTTTGATTCTGCAGGAGAAGAAAAGCTATGGATACCAACAAAATTAATAAAAAAAAAAACTGATTTGAACAGGAGAAACCCCTTGATAAGGAGAAGTAAGAGCTTATCCACTGGTGTGATAATTCTACAAGTTGTAAGAAAAACTCAACAAAAAGGGTCAGGGCAGGGTTCTGTTTCTTATCGTTACAGGATAATAGGAACACCCATCTTCAAAAAATCATAAGGCCTTGGACACCCAGAAGTCTACAGCAGAAGGGAAGAACCTATTGGTACCAATATACTCCACAGGGTAGTATCTCAATGCCTAACATCTATATCTCTTTAACTCTAGAAAAGTTGTGGTCCTGATCAAATATAAATCAAGCTGGCTTTGGAGTTGGAATGTGGCTCTCTCTTTCTCTAAACCTAAGCATATTGCTAAAAAAAAAAAAAAAAAAAAAAAAAAAATTAAGGGATTCTGTCTCATATCGGAAGAGCAAGCTGGTGTGGGACAGAAGAAAACCAATAACCTAAGGACCATTGTTGTTAAGATTCTATTTCTCTCCATGATTATTCTTGATTTCTTGGAATCCTTCCTCACATATCATGTCATCTTAAGATTCAAACTTTCTGTTTTGATATTAATAATGTTCAAGTTTTCCACAGTGAAAAAATGTCTTTCCAATAGCAATCTCTGAAGTCTCCAGAAGGAAGATGGGGCCCCACGACGATGATTCTACCTGGTCCAGAATGATGCCATTGAACCTAAAACCACCACTCAGTGATCAGCTTTAGATTGCAAACTCTTCAGGACAGTTCTAAGATGAGATGGTCAATCATATTACACTTCTAGCCAGAACCTCAGATAACTTTACCCATTTACACTGAGACTAGCTATATACATTACAACTTGTCCTGTTGAGACTTAACCATTTAGCTTTCTTACAGGATCCCACAGAGATACCGTTGCCCCCTAAATAGCAGGAAGCAATTTTAAGAAAACAATTTTCCCTCTCCCAAAAGTTTCCATTTTCTCAGAGTTACAGACAAGTTGTTATAGGGTTGGGGGTAGGGGACAATAAAAAGACTCAGGATTCTTTTTTGGAAAAGAAAAAAGGGTTATGGATAGGCATAGTATATTAAGGTAGATTATTATGTATACTAATAAACTAATTTAGCAAACTATCAGCCTTAGATAATTTGCTGATATGGGTTCTTGTATATTGATACAAATTCAAAACAATAATTGTCATATTATACACATGTTCCTACTATTTGAAATAGTTTGTATATTGATACAAATGTAAAATTGTATTTGGTCATACTGTATGTATGTTCTACCTCTGTTTAGAATATTTTGTATACTGATATAGATCAAGGATATTGTCATCATATTGCACTATACATTTCTAACTCAGTTTAAGATATTTTGTGCGGCCGGGCGGTGGTGGCGCACGCCTTTAATCCCAGCACTCGGGAGGCAGAGCCAGGTGGATCTCTGTGAGTTCGAGGCCAGCCTGGGCTACCAAGTGAGTCCCAGGAAAGGCGCAAAGCTACACAGAGAAACCCTGTCTCGAAAAACGGAAAAAAAAAAAAAAAGATATTTTGTGCACTGTCACAATTTTGAGGTCATTGTTCATATACTGTACATTGGTTTACAGATTGCTTACCCTGTTAATGTGAATCCTTAGTCCTTAGGTTATTTAGGTAGAAAAGACTTACAGATTAATAGTCACCCATGAGTGTCATATCTATAGTTATATTAGTTTGTTTTCTGTATTTACAGAAACTTATGTCAGATGGATAGGTAGTCTTCAAACACTTCATAGACCTAGAGAATATGGCATTTAAATGTTTTGATAACTTAGAATTCTGGTGATGTAAGACACAATTGCTCCTGGTAGCACCAATCTTCTCCCAAGAGAATGTTGGGCTTCTAAGACATTCCATTTGGAAGTTTGTCTTCTTCTTGGCACAAAATGGCCTGCTGGGCAAAGAACTGCCCTTGCCTCGACTGCTAACAGTATGAATGCTGTCCTTTCTGGATGAGCAGGACACAAGGAAAAGCAACTGCTGAACCCTGCCAAGACAGGGTAAGATGGTCGTTCAAAATTCCTGCTTCTGAAAATGGTCTGTCAGATATTCTAGGCCTGTTGCCAAAAATGGATGCCTCAATGGTGCTGAGAAACATTAGGTGACTGTCCAGGCTGCCAGCTGTCTCTGTCAATCCTTGCAATTTTCAGAAGTTGCTTCCTTGCACTTCCTGTTTACTCAAGAAATATTATTTTCCTTCTCAGGTCTCTGATAGGGTTGAAGACTAGATAGTTAAAATTACAATCCTCTCATATCTTAGCTAAGAACACTTTAAATACTAAAGTTAGAATCTTCAGGATAGGACAGCTATTGGAGTAATCTCAGTAATTTGCCATTTACCTATGATCTGGACATTTCTGGACATTTAGCATGTCGTTCTTGTTTGATGTTGTTATTGTTGGTTGTATTTCTATTTTTGTCTGTTATTACCTATTGTTTTTCCTGGACAATACTTATTGTATATAGTTTGCATTAGGTCTAGAACCTTCTTATTTAGACAAAAAGGGGAAATGTAGTGATATTTGCTCCACCCATGACCTTGGACTATAGGGCCCGAAGGAGGTGGTGCTTCTTGCCATTGTATGTGATCTCTTAAAAGGAAAGGGAGAAGGGTCACAAGGTCCTTCTCCCTGCTTCTTGGTGTGATCAAATTGCAAGGTGGATTCGCTCCTGGTCAGAACGGAGGACGACTTCAGCTGTCTACTTGGTTCTGTATTCGTGAGTGTATCTCCTCAATTTATATCCTAATAAATTCTCTAATACTCCTTAAGTAGACTCTAATGGATTTCTGGCTTTACCACGGGGCAGCAGGTGGTGAGACTTTTCTTGAAACAGAATCTCTCATAGGCCAGGTTGGCCTCAAACTGGGGCGACAGGTTTGCTAACACATGACTACTGTATCACTGAGCCTTTTTACCAGTTTACGTGATGCTTTATACACATGACTTCTGCCCTCCTGACCACCCCACTGAATGGTGCAGTGGTCGAGGGCCATCTGTTTTCAAATGCAAAAACAGCCACCAAAGGACTGCAGAGATGGTTCATCAGTTAAGAGTACTGGCTGCTCTCCTACAAGATCCGGATTAGATCCCACAGAAGGATCACAATTGTCTGTAAATCAGTCCAGGGGATCAATTGCCCTCTTTAGATCTCTGAGGGTACCAGGCATACATGTTGTAAGTGGACATACACGCAGACAAAACACCCATACACATAACATTTAATAATTTTTCTTTAAAAGGCCACCAAAACTGTGTGTGTGGCAGGGTGCTCTTGCCTCAGGCATCTCACCCCTGCCTCCTGGTGCCTGAACGCTGCCCTCACCACTGCACAGCCAGCGCTTTCCCACTGAGCCATCTCCACAGCTCCCTGCCCCCAGAACATTTTGTAAAGCTGGAGCACAGACAAAGCTGAGCAGTGGAGCACATGCAGCACATGTATGAAGTCATGGGTTTCAGCATCCCACACCCCAAACAATACCAGACAGACCGGAGAAGATGGGTGACATTATCAACGACTGAGGCCTTCCAGACAGTGGGACACAGAGCCCCAGAGCCCACCACCCATCCTCAGACAGGTGCCTGGAGAATGCAGCAGCCCAGCTAGGACACTGGGCAGTCTCAGGCATCCGCTTCCTCAGACGGCCCTCAAGCCCACCTTCCTGCCCTGCTGCCAGTTCCCAGCCATCCCGTGGGGGTCACAAGTCCCAGCTTGCCCGTCTTTGGACATGGTGGTTAGCAGGCATGCCAGCTGGTCACCAGGAGAAGGAAGACTCACAAGAATGACCCACAGAGTCAACCAAATCATACTGAGCTTCCAATCCAGGCATTGTGGGCACACTTTCTACTCCAGCACTCAGGAGACAGAGACAGGATGATTAGGAGTTTGAAGTCACCTTGGGCCACATAATATGGGATATAGATCCTGCCTCAAAGACAGCAAAGGTAGGCTGGGAAGACAGACAGCTCAGTCAGGAAAGTGCCCAAGTTCAGACCCCAGCACCCACGTGAAAAGACAAAACCAAAACCAAAGCGGAGCTGCACATATGCAGAGCTCCACTGCTAGAGGCAGGAAGCGCAGGGGACAGAGACAGGCGGATCTTGAGGCTTGGCAGCCAGCCAGTCAGTGAGATCTACCTCAAAAAGACAAGGCGAGCTACTGAGGAAAGTGCAGGAGGCTGAACTCTGTTCTCCACAGGAGACAGACACACTGCTAGTGTACTCACGCACTCACTCACACACCCCAAAGGGAAGAGAAGGAAAACCACCAGGAGCAGAAACTGGATGCACTTTCTGTTCCAAAGTTTCCTTGGGGGGGGGGGGGGGAATTGTTATGCCCAAGTCAAGGGCCCCAGGCGCTGTCTGGGCAGGGGCCGGCTGGGGTCCCTGGGGGTGCTGCTCTGTTCCCAGCAGCCCTGCCCCTGGCAGGAAGGACTTGAGCTCACAGACATCTGTGCTGGGGCAGAGAATGACAAAGGCAACAGCTTCTTTGCAGGTAGAACCGCAACTAGACCCTGAATGGCTTCCTGACAAAACGCCCTCCCAGCCTACTTAGTTCTCACCCTCTCTTTAAACCCGGCAACCGCAATGGTTGTCCCGAGCAGACGGTTACGTAATAAACAATCACACAACCCAGGCCTCTTCCATTCAGCCTGTCACTGGTGTAGGTAGAAAGAGGTTAGAGGGTATTTTTCACTGCTAGGGAATACTCCATTTCGTGAACAAACCAGCTTTTCTTCATTTGTTGAAGGCTTTCTCCAGTTCCAAGTAAAAACAGAGCTGATATAGACATTCCCATAATGGCTCACACCGGGTCTCACTCTGAAGCCCAGGCTGTTCTCTCACTCTCAATCTTCCGCACGGTTGCAGAGTGACGGGATTACAGGCACGGCCACTACACCGCACCAGGCAGCTTCTATCGACTGATCTTCCCACGATCACCACCACACCCAGCAGTGCCCTCAGAGGCTTTGCTCTCCCTTTTTTTCGAGACAGGGTTTCTCTGTGTAGTTCTGGTGCCTCTCTTGGATCTCACTCTGTAGACCAGGCTGGCCTTGAACTCATAGAGATCCGCCTGGTGCTGTTCCCATGCTAAGATTTCCATCTGACTTCTTTTTTTCCTTTTTAAAAATGTTTTTAATTGGCCGGGCAGTGGTGGCGCACACCTTTAATTCCAGCACCCTCGAGGCAGAGCCAGGTGAATCTCTGTGAGTTCGCGGCCAGCCTGATCTACAGAGCGAGATCCAGGAAAGGCACCAAAACTACACAGAGAAACGCTGTCTTGAAAAACCAAAAAAAAAAAAAAAAAAAAAAAAAAAAAAGTTTTTAATTGAAATAAAATTGCATCAATCTCATATCTCTTTCCTTCTGCCAGCCCCTCATAGGCACCCCAAGTTGACAGCCTTTTTCTTTTTTGTTGTTACATACATGCGTATGTGAATACAACCTGCTGAGTCTGTTGGTGTTGTCTGTGTGTATGGTTTCAGAGCGGACCACTGTGCATTGGACAACCAGTGAAGGTCTCCAGCCTGGGAGAGGCTGATTCTCCCCTCCCAGCTGTCTTTAGCTGCCTGTAGTTCTTCGTCTAGGGTGGACCCTGTGAGATTTTCTCCCTCCCAGATTGGATGGCCACTGATATTGTTGCCGTCTTGTTTACACAGCCGTTCCTAGGGAGACGGACTTCTCCGCGGACTTCCTGGCATTCTGGCTCTCACGATCTTCCCGTCCCCACTAAGCAGATGTTCCGTGAGCCATAGACACAGGAGCTGGGATGAGGGTGTACCCACTGGGGTTGTGCAGCTGTGGCGTGCTGTGATGGGCACCGTTTGGCGTGAAGAGGCTTCCGTATGAGGGGTGGAGCTGCACTCATCCAGGAAAGGTGGCTCAGCACAGAGGGTCCAGAATTATCTCTCTTTCCTTGAGACAGTCTCATGTAGCCCAGGCTGGCCTATGTAGCTGAGGATGACTTTAAGGTCTTGATCCTCCTGCATGTATCCCCCAGTACTGGGGTGACACCACTTTCGTATTTTAAAAAAATCACAGCATCTGTGTACAGGTGTGGACAGTGTATGCCATGGTGCCTGGGGTCCAGTTGTGGGAGCTGGCATGCTCCCTCCACCGTGTGAGTCCTAAGGGTGGAGCAGGTCATAAGGCTTTGTATGCCAAGCACCTGCACCTCCTGGGCTCTGGAACCTGCCCAGGACCCGCATGGCAGGAGACACTGGCTCAGCCTTTGCTTGAATCCTGTAAAGAATGCTGCTGGGCTTCCAACTCCAGCAGCCCATGGTGACCGTGGGACGCTCTGTGGGGGTGCTGCCCACTAGCTGCTGCCCAGGATTTCCTTTTCTTTTTTTTTTTTTTGTCTTTTCACTTCTTTTTTTTTATTTTAATTTATTTTGCAATACAATTCAGTTCTACATATCAGCCACGGATTCCCTTGTTCTCCCCTCTCCTGTCCCCCTCACCTTCCCCCCAACCCTCCCCCCCATTCCCATCTCCTCCAGGGCAAAGCCTTCCCCACAGACTGAGGTCAACCTGGTAGACTCAGTCCAGGTAGGTCTAGTCCCCTCCTCCCAGGCCGAGCCAAACAATCCTGCATAGGCCCCAGGTTTCAAACAGCCAACTCATGCAATGAGCACAGGACCCGGTCCCACTGCCTGGATGCCTCCCAAACAGATCAAGCCAATCAACTGTCTCACCCATTCGGAGGGCCTGATCCAGTGGGGACCCCTCAGCCATTGGTTCATAGTTCATGTGTTTCCATTCATTTGGCTATTTGTCCCTGTGCTTTATCCAACCTTGGTCTCAACAATTCTCGCTCATATAAACCCTCCTCATTCTCGCTAATTGGACTCCCAGAGATCCACCCGGGGCCTTGTCATGGATCTCTGCATCCAGATCCCTCAGTCGTTGGATGGGGTTTCTAGCACGACAATTAGGGTGTTTGGCCATCCCATCACCAGAGTAGGTCAGTTCGGGCTGTCTCTCGACCATTGACAGCAGTCTGTTGTGGGGGTATCTTTGTGGATTTCCGTGGGCCTCTCTAGCACTTTGCTTCTTCCTATTCTCATGTGGTCTTCATTTACCATGGTCTCCTATTCCTTGTTCTCTCTCTCTGTTGTTGATCCAGCAGGGATCTCCCGCTCCCCCAAGCTCTCTTTCCCTCGACCCTCGCCTTTCATTACCCCCACTCATGTCCAGGCTGTTCATGTAGATCTCATTCCATTTCTCTGTCATTGGGCGATCCCTGTGTCTTTCTTGGGGTCCTGTTTTCCTGGTAACCTCCCTGGTGATGTGAGTAGCAGACAAGTCATCCTTGTTTCATGTCTAGTATCCTGCTATGAGTGAGTACATACCATGTTTGTCTTTCTGAGTCTGGGTTACCTCACTCAGGATGATTTTTTCTAGATCCATCCATTTGTCTGCAAACCTCATGATGTCATTGTTTTTCTCTGCTGAGTAGTATTCCATTGTGTATATGTACCACATTTTGTTTATCCATTCTTCAGTTGAAGGGCATCTAGGTTGTTTCCATGTTCTGGCTATTACAAACAATGCTGATATGAACATAGCTGAACAAGTGCTCTTATGGTGTGGTTGAGCATTTCTTGGGTATATGCCCAAGAGTGGTATAGCTGGATCTTGGGGGAGATGGATTCCCAATTTTCTAAGAAAGCGCCATATTGATTTCCAAAGTGGTTGTACAAGCTTGCATTCCCACCAGCAGTGGAGGAGAGTTCCCCTAGCTCCACATCCTCTCCAGCATAAGGTGTCTTCAGTGTTTTTGATCTTAGCCATTCTGACAGGCGTAAGGTGGTATCTCAGAGTTGTTTTGATTTGCATTTCCCTGATGATTAGGGATGTTGAGCAATTCCTTAAATGTCTTTCAGCCATTTGAGTTTCCTCTGTTGAGAATTCTCTGTTTAGTTCTATAGCCCATTTCTTAATTGGACTGTTGGGCATTTTGATGTCTAATTTCTTGAGATCCTTATATATTCTGGATATCAGTCCTCTGTCAGATGTGGGGTTGGGAAAAGATCTTCACCAACCCCACATCTGACAGAGGATTTCCTTTTCTTTTTGAGACAGGGTCTCAAGTAGCCCAGGCTGGCCTCAAACTCGCCAAGGATGACTCTGAATTCTGATCCTCCTATCTCCACCTCCTGAGTGCCAGAACGAGAGGTGAGTGCTCTCTCGTCTTGTGCGTGGTACTGGGCAGAGCCTGGGCCTTGAGGGGACAGGGCAAGTGCTGTCCTGGCCATCACCGAGGAAGCAGAGGCAGAGTGGAAGAGAAAGAGAGAGCCCCTCCTCAAGGACATGTTCCAATTCCTCACTTCCTCCTACCAGGTTGTGCCTCCACCAGGTCCTACCATGTCCAACAGCTTTTAGTGAGACCAACCCTTTCCCAGTGGTCAGATCCAGACTGTGACCACACCACACTAGAAAGAGTGCACGTGTGCGTGTGCGTGTGCGTGTGTGTATAGTCGAGCACTCGAATGTGCTCAAGCGTGTACTGGAGCATAAGGTGGCTGTGTCTAAGACTGCAAGGGGACCAGCCTCTCTCCTTCCCAGGACTTCAGTTCCTAAAGCTGCTGCTCATAGGGTTTTGGGTTTTAGTCCATTTGGATTTAGAGTTTTGAATTAAAGAGACTTAAATACCGCAACTATGAGTGCAAGCCCCTCCTGGAGGCCACTGCAGCGGTCTTCACAGAGTGACGTCACCATCTCTGCTCTCAGCCCAGTGCCAAGCATGCAGACAGAAACCCTTAGAAACCCTGAGCCAAGGTAAATGTCCTCTCCCGACACCAGTCATGTCCAGTGCTCTGTTGGTGATGGACAGCTGACGGACACAGGACAGCAGGAGCCCTGGCTCTCAGACTCTTGTTTTGAGACTGATTTCTCCCTCCCACATATGCTCTTATCCCCCTCATACAATGTCACAAGCTGTGGCAGGAGCCCTTGGAAGAACCCACTCCATGCTGGACCTTCAGTCTCCAGACCTGAGAGCTAAAGATTCCTATTTTCTAAGCTAGCCTGCCTCAGGTATTCTGTTACAGGAACAGAAAACAGACACATCTACCTAGCAGACAGATGTCCAAAGAATGCCCCTGGATGAACACATGACTACAGCGCCTTAGAAAGCTAGTAAAGACGCATGCAATTCTCAGCAGCCCCAACTCACCAGGTCGCTGCTCACCAGGAAGGTGGAGAGGTCCACCAGAACCCACGTGGGGATCATGAAGAACACGGCATGGCAGCCCAGGATGTTGAGCAGCCGCAGGTGGTGGATCCTTGAGTCCCTCAACACCTGAGGGAAGAGCGCCTCATTAGAGCCACTGACACTTGACCAGCAACAAGGCCTGGGTTTCCAGGCCCCAACAGGAGAGTGGAATCCGACAGCCAACCCTGGGTATCAGACCAGCTTGCTCGTTTATGAAGGAACATAGTCATGTTTGGACACTCTGTCTGCGGACGAGGGACTGACAGAGGAACAACAGAACCAACCCAGCACACACACACACACACACACACACACACACACACACACACACACACACGCTGGGGAGGATGGAGTGAGCCAGGCATTCGGAAGCCTCCCCCCCCACCACCAGTTTTTTTTATTTGCATCTGGTGTCTTGCCCTGTAGCCTAGGCTGGCCCGGCACTCATGGGAATCCTGCCTTCATCCCACATATGCTCATGACAGGCAGGGACCACCATGCCGGCTAACATCCCTCTGAATTGAGTCCAGATTGGTTTAGCCTGTTGAGCACCACCAGGCAATGCCAGGCAAAAGCCAGAAACAGATCCTACCCTAGAGACCATGGACTTCAGATCTACTGCAGGTAGATGCCCCAACCCAAGCAGCCAGCAGCAGCACTCTCCGCAGAGGCTCACAGATGTATTTCTTACAACAGGTTGGAAATAAGCCACATTCCTAAGAAGGGGACCCACTGTGCTGAAGGTGGCACCCTGCTGCCCTGAGCTTTAGTCACGATTGAGCTTTGCAGCAGGTGACACCACACAGTAACAGTAGATGAGCAAGGCCAGAAAAGATGAGATCAGTGACCACAACTCAGAGGAAGAGCATGCTCAGCATGGAAAGGAAAGGAGGGGCTGGGCGCTAGCTCAGGCGCGAGGACCCAAGTTCGGATCCCTAGCACCCCCACACAAGTTGGCCATGGTGTCAAGTGTATGTAAAGCAAGCACCTGGTGGTGGGTACTGCAGGCAGATCCCAGGAGTGCATGGAAACAAAATGGGCTGGGGCAGGTTTAGTGGGAAATAATGTGGAGGGGCTGGTAAGATGGGTCAATGGGTAAGGGCTTGCCACGAAGTCTGAGGACCTGAGTTCATGTCCAGGTCCCACACGGAGGAAGGAAAACTGACTTCTGCAAGTTGTTCCCTGACCTCCACACTGAGGCCATGGCAGGTACCCTTGCACATACACACTAAGTATATAGATAAAATCTAAAAAGAAAACTAGTAACAGAAAAGGAACAAGAGAGGTTAGCAGAGTAGGTTAAATTTGGGGTTGGCTTTCAAAACAAAATAAGGGGCAGAGATTTGGGCAAACAGAAGGCACAGGAGGGTCTGATCTGGCCAGTCAGCCTGAAGTCACCCTCAGGCAACCAGCGCCAGGGGTAGGGCCCACACACCTTTTTGGAGAAGATGTTCTGAAGGGAGAAGCATAGTGTGGCTGCCAGGGCGCTGACCAGTCCCCACACGTCGAAAGACAGCTCCGTGACAGTGGCCAGTAGGACTCCGCTGATGATGGGGACCAGTGACAGGTACACCTGCAGGAGGGTAGAGGGGCTCAGGTGGGCCAGGGCTACCCACCACCCAGAACTGCAGGAAACTTTGGGTGGCCCTGTGCCTGACCTGGGGGACCCCATCTTCCACCCTGGAAAATGCCACCTGCATCTCACAAGGTGCTTCATGCCCAGCATCCTGGCACTCAGAAACCTGTGGCAGGAGGATCACCAAGGGTCTCAGGTCTGGAGCTAGGGAGATGGCCGAAAGAAAAAGACACTTGCCACCAAGCCTCACAACCTGAGCTTGATGCCCACATGGTAGGAGAGAACTGACTCTCCCCAGAGCTATCCTCTGACTTCCATACAGACAGACACAGAAAGGTAAATACATAAATAAATGGAAAAAAATAAGGCTAGCCTGGGCTACTTTCAAATCCTGACTCAAAAAATAAACAAAACCCAACAAGGTAGAAAACCAGGTGGATTTCCAGTCAGAGATTTTTGTATTAAAAAAAAAAAACAAATCAGGGGCCCAGTTAGTTGGTAACTAGTAGGACTCAGTAGGTAAAGGCCCCCAAATCTGAGTTTGATCTCCAGGACTCTTTGTGGCAGGAGAGAACCAACTCCTGCAAGTTGTCCTCTCATCTCCGGGTGTACTCACGTCCCCACAAAGTAATAAATGTAAAAACAACGCAAGACAGGTGAGGTTTTTAGGAGCAGAGGTTCTGTCCCCAAGGGAAGTGGCCAGTGGGACTTGAATGCCTACCCCTGCACTCCTGGCCATGGTCCACTCTCCCTGTCGGCATCCCACATCTTCCCTTGAGAAGAGGATTCAAGGGCCTGAGTTATCTGTCTTGCAAAGCACTCCCTAACCAAGAGGGCCAATCTCCAGGTCCTGCACTCATGAGGTTCCTGGCATCTTGTCAAGCCAGGTACAATGTCCCCAGTGACAAGGAAAACTGATAAACACAAGGTGTGTTATCAGGTGACACACCTGGCTGCCTCCCCAGCAACCCTGACCCCCTGGAGGCCAGCCCCACCTGACATCACCCTGACGGGGACTACAGAGTGCAGACAGGGCTTGCCAGGACGAAGATGGGCCTGAGAACAAAACTCAGTCAGAGGTGGCCCAGTTTTTACACAGTGATCCAGGGTAAAGCCGCTCTGAGCTAAATCAATAATAAGAAATATACAGGAAGTGAGCATTCATAGAACAGGGTGAGATGGCTTCCAGCTGGGACACTGGCATCGCCACTGCGCGAAGGGCACAGTGAGCCCAGTTCTTGCTCTCTAGCCTCAGGTCAGGAAACATCTGGCCTGGCATCTTCCTCAGGCAGCCTTGAGCTCTAGGTGCTGTCTGGGATTCACATCCAGATAATCACAACCTTGGTTAAAAACAGGTGTCAAACCCCGGGCCTTTGAGTTCTCAGCAAGGGCTCCACACTGACCTACAACATTTTTCTTCCTTTCCTTTTTTTTTGAGACAAGGTCTCTCTACAGAGTCCTGGAACTCACCATGTAGACCAGGCTGGCCTCGAACTCACAGAGATCCACCTGCCTCTGCCTCTCTAGTGTCTAGTGCTGGGATTAAAGGTGTGCGCCACCATGACCAGCTCCAAGACTTTTTGAGACAAAGTTCAGCTCTGTAGCCTTGGCTGTCCTAGACCTCTCCATCCTCCTGCCTCAGCATCCTGAGTGATAGCATGACAGACCCATGGTACCATGTCAGGCTCCTGAAAGTTTTAATTTCTAAGAACTGGCTGGATTGTGCCATCATCAAACTCCTCTGACCCAGCATCTCACATCAGATCCAGCCGCCCACTACCGACCATTCTTTCTGGTGATGGGAAAACGAGGGCATGATAGCTCAACAGGTAAGGAGCGCTCTCGGCCAAGCCCGAGAACTTGAATCTCATCCCAGGAATCCGCACCGTGAAAAGGTAAGATGGACCCCTGTCCTCTGAGCTTCACACACATGAGGAGGCACAACATACACACACACACAGATAAATGTTAAAAAATAAGAAGGAAAACCTGTCCCAACTTAATTTGTTTCTTGTTGACTTGCCAAAATGGGACCAAACAGACATCACCTACCAGCAAAACCAAGGGAGGAAATAAAAAAAAAAAAAAAAAAGGGAGAATATAGACCCCTGAGGGACGTGGCACTCGGGGCCAATAAGCAAGAGATTATCCAGAGACATCTCCCCTTCACACACACCTGCTGTCTGATAAGTGAGCGCGGGACACTAGGGAAGGCCCAGCCTGACACCTTGACTTCCTTATTTGACAGGAAGCCAGAGGAATGCCACGGTCCAACCACGTCATCAACCCAGCCAGCTACCGGGAATCCCGCCCTGCCCAGGGCTTCTTCCAGGGTTACCTTGGTGCTCTGTTTTTCCTTCATGATGATCCGGGACAGGAGGACCACCCAGATGGGCATGGTGGCCTTGACTGCAAAGAGAGGAAAGGCACTCTCAGCGGGCAGTCCCGGCAGCCTGCACACCCGCCGCCGGAACTTCTCTCTCTGCAAGGCGTCCTCCCGACCCCAATAGCTGGAGTCAGTTCTGCTCGACACTCGGTTAACTCCTCAGACCTTTTCCAACCTGAGAACCCTCCGCGCTTGGCGGCGTCTCAGTTTGACGGCCCACATACTCGTACCCATACTTCGAAGCCCCAAGCGGCGCGCCCCGGCCCGCGTCCGCACCTACCGGTGTGCGCGTAGGACACCGGCACCTTCCAGATACTGATGTGCGCCGACACCGACGCGAAGTACTTGCCGAAGGCGAGCGGCAGCACGTAGCGCGGGTAGAAGCGCGGCGGCAGCAGCGGGCCGGACGCCGGGTGCGGGCCAGGTCCGGGGCCCGACACGGGCGGCGCGGGCGGCACGCGCCAGGCGCGCAGCAGCGGCGGCAGCCCGGCGCACAGCGCCAGGATGTGGCACAGCGACACGGTGACCGGGAACGGGAAAGCGCTCAGGATCACCTTGTTGACCACGTTGCCGCCCGCGCTCAGCGCATACCACAGTAGACACAGCGCCGCCACCCGCGCGCCCTCGCGAGCCCCGCCGCCGCCACCTGCGCCCGGGACCCCCGCGCCCGCGCCGGGACCCGCGGCTGCCGCCGCCGCCATCCTGCCTGAGCGGCCACCCCTTCCCGCCGGACGACCGCCCGACGCGGGCCGGGGGCGGGACAGCCCGGGCGGGCGCGCCGGCCACCATTGGCTGCCTGCTCTGCGCGTCATCGCCGCTCGCCATTGGCCGTCTCCCCCGCGTCATCACCGCGCGCCCGCCGACGCGCCCGCAACCACGTCTCCAGCGAGGGCCCCACCCCACTTGAAAGCTTTCCCGAGAGAGGCGGGTCCGAGCCCGGAAGGCGTGCCGTGGGCCCGCGCGTGCGCGAAGCGGCTTTCCACGCTCTCCCGTGGCTGTCGGGGCCCCGTGAGCGGTGCGGGGAGACGCGGACCCGCCCACTTGTGGCTGTGGAAGCAGGGTGCCTGGGGCGCGGACAGGATTAACAAAATATCTTTTAGGGGAAAAGAAACCCTTTGGACGACGCCGGGTCCTCGGAAGCTGTGCGGTAGGTGTCACCTTCCCCTCATAACCCTGGGCGGAGCGCCTTCTGCAGAGCCCTGGTGGCTGAAGGCTGCTGGCGAGAGCCCTGAGGCCGGACAAGACTTAGCACCGTGATCCTAGCTACAAAACTCGATTCCAAAGATCGTGTGCTTTCAAGTGTTGTGGGAAAAGAGTTGTTTTGGTCCTTCTAGAAAAATGTATTCATTTATGGAGGCGGGACATGGGGTACACATATGGAAGTCATAGGAGGACTTGAGTCAGTTGTCTCCTGCCCACCATGTGGGTTCAGGGGACCAAACTCATGTCCTCTGGCCTCGCAGCAAGCCTATATCCCTGAGCCATCTCGCTGATCTCAACATGCTCCTTCACAATGTCTTTATTAGCAGTTTAGAAAATGGCAGCCTAACTCTATCCCTGAAGGCTGGGGGTATCTTTGTAGTTCATCCCTGTTCTCGAAGGTAGACCATGTGTACCCCCACCCCCTCGGCTTGCTGGATATTCAACACAGGTGTGGCAGTCCCTGAGCGTTGGGATCCGAATGATAAGTGGCCTGTCCCAAAGCCTGGGTCTGAGAAAAGCAGCTGGTGATAGGTGTACCCTAATGACCTCCAGCTGGGTCACAGTCCTTAGTCACCAACTGAGTACAAGTGGAATTAGGAAGGTAGCCACTAGTTCTTTGGACAGAGCAGTGTCTGATAGCCACACTGACATGTTTTGGTTGCTTTTATCTCACTGGATTTGGTCCTGGCAACTTTGTAGAAGCCTTTTCATCTCAGAACAGGAACATGTACTCAGTGAACACTGAGTGAATACTGGCTCAGGGCCCCACCTCCTCAAATGGCCCTTTAATGGGAGTGGGACCATCCTGCACCAAATCCCAGAAATCCCTACTGGCTTTCAAATTGTGATTCTGGGTTGGCTGTGGTCCTGAAAACCAGAAGGAAATGTTCTAGGACTTGACCCCGTGTACCTGCTGTCTTATGGGCAACTGCTCATCTATGAAATTAAGCAGATATGGATAAGGTGACCTATCTCAAGAGTGAAAAAACCAAACTGGAAACCCAATCTTGGCTTATTGATTTTGGGGAGGGGAGAAAACTAGATCATCACTTTGTAAAGGAGGAGAAACCTTAGCAATTAGCAGGTACCTGTCAGGTATGGAGGCAGCCTTGGGCTTGCCTACAGCTGCTAGCCCAGGGTTAGGGCCAGATAACAATTCTGCACATCTGGGGCCATGCCATGTCACAAAGTACTGGTGGGCAAGGAAGGTATCACCAGCTACACTGCCTGCAAGAGGTGGCTTCTCTGGGTGGGTGATGAGGTTGGCCTCAAATGAATGAAAGGCAGGTAGAGAGACCTTGTCTGCTGCCACAGAAGCAGGCTAAGGGGATGCCACCAAGGCTGAGTGTGGCTGTGGGCTCCAGGGACTTCCCCATGGAGGAAACCAGGAAAGACCAAATACAAATGTAAATGAGAAATGGTTCCAAAACTGGTTTGTGCAAATGTTTTTTTTTTTTTTATTTCCACATTTATATCACAAGGTGTCCACTTACTGGACCAAATAGCAAAGTTGCTCCCTTCTGCGCTGACACAGAAGTCTAGGTACTGTACATTCACTAAGGCTCCTTGTTTTTGCAAATCGCGTTTATGACAACCATAAGGCAAACGAATCTAAAGGAATGGTTATGAGTGTTTCCAGCGAACAGACGGCTCTCCCCTCGCCCAGCAGGGCAACTCACTCCAGTAGCACCCTCGGGAACTTTGTGAAGTTGGGGGCTCTAGAAAGATGATATTTTCTAGAGATGTGAAGAGGAAAAGAGGAAGAAAGGAAGTCATTTGGCTAGTGGTCAGGTGGAAAAAGATGAAATAAACGAGAAAACTGAAGTTTCTGCAGCATTTCTTTAAGAACTGGGGTTGAACTGAAACCATATACAAATGGGTGGGCACCTGTGCAGTGTGGGTGAAGCTGGCTCACCCGCCCAGGGCTCACCACAGCAGAGAAGCTTCTAGCGCACAACACGAGGGAAAAGAAAACACTGGCTTGGCAGAGACCGGACAGCGGCCTGTACCTCCAAGACACCAGAGCCAAAGAGCAGGAGATGCAAAGATGAGATGTGCGTCTGTTGCTGTTACGGTAACCTCTCCCACAGGGTTCCTGTGCCTGCCTGCCTGCCACTGAGGTCCCCGCCTTCGGTGCTAGAGGGGTTCCGCACCGCTTCTGGGGTGGGGGACTAACGCTTTATAGCTGGCTTGCTATAGTTCTGGACTCCCTCTGCCGTCTGCCTTCCGAGCGGCCCTTCCTTTGCAATCGTTAGTAAACTGGTAGCAGCATTTCACAAAAGGAGGGTGGAAAGCGAGCCTCATGCCCGCCCTCCCGGCTGGCTAGCCTAGCCCCTGCAAGGTGGGAATGCACTTGATGGCCAGGCCAGATGCTCAGTCCAAGCAGACATAAGGCAGAATGTTCAAGCGCCCATCGTCGCCATGCGGGTCGAGCGATATGCACTGCGTCCAGTCATACCAATTACCCTGTGTGTCCTCACACCCGTTCACCCCTGGCCACTGCTGGCCCTGGATTCTGTCCAGATCGTCCTGTGTGACCTCACGAGTGAGCCCTGGGAGGTCAGTGGGCGTGGGTAGCGGCAGCAGCACATGGGGCTGCCGGGCCCCTCGCCGACTGCTCTCCTCCTGCTTCAGGTACTCAGCCATAAAGTGGTGCGCGCCTGGGGTCTGCGCGCCCGACGACGACAGCAAGCTGCTCTGGCGGCTCAAGTAGGACTGGATGATCTCGTTGCGTGACAGCTCCTTCCAGTTCGTCTGCTCAAAAGGACTCTGGAGGCTGGCCTTAGCCTCTTGCTGGTCCAGCTCTGTCCTAGGTGGCTGCTCTGTGGATACGGGGCTGTCGGCCCGCACTGGCTCTTTCTGGGTCAGAGGTTTGATCTGTCTTGTCATGGGGTCAAAGGTGAGCTTCCGCTCTTTTAACCGCACAGGTTTGACGCCTGCCTCAGCCACCTGCCCGTCTAAGTTCACCGTGTAGTCTCGAGGTCTGTACCTCTTTTTCTTTTTGCTGTCCGAGCCGCCCGAAGAGGCAGCATCACTGTCCGCCTTGGAGGAATCTGGCGACAACCCAACCCTGCAGGCTGGCCCTGTTAACCGCGGGTGGCCCTCGGGCTGCTCTGGCCAGTGCACAGGGCTCTCAGCACTGGACAGCAGCTCCATCCGCCGCACAGGGGGCGTGGATGGTTGAGCCAGTGGGAGTGGGGACGGCACCTGCGTGGTGTCCAGTGGTTGGGGGCGTAGGGAGGGGCTGGACACGGGGGCCTTAGGTGTGTACGAGCTCCGCTGCCGGGCAAAGGAGCCTTCGTGCCGTGAGTTCCGGGAGCTGAAGGAGCAACGAGAGGCACCCCTGGGATGGGGAGGGCCTGGTGGCTCATCCACCCTGTCCAGGTGCTGCAGCTGCGCAGCTTTGGTCTGCAGGCAGGGCATGGGGGGCTTGCTTAGGCCAGGGGAGCTGGGACGCGGCCGCACGGCGTTCACGGGGATCTTGCTGCTGTGCTTCTCATTCTCGCTGGGCTCCAGGCGGCTGCTGTCAGGGCCCATGTGCCCACTGCCATCCAGGGGGCTGGGTAAGCTCTCTGGGCTCCCACTGATCCCGTTGGTGGGGAGAGGGGATGCATTGGGGACTAGAGGGTCAGGACTGGCTTTGGAAACTTTGTGGGGTGGCCCCGGGTGGCCCAGGTCACGCTGGTCCCCCCTGCGCTTACGGCTCCCCAGCCTGTCTAGCCGCTGCCCAGGGAGCCTCTGGATGTCATTGCGATTCTTCAGGTCATGGATGCTCTTGGGGGCACCGGCCACTCCCACCTCTGGCCGGCAGTTGTGTGCGCCTCCATTGGCAGAGCCTGCAGCTCCTGCCAGTGCCCGTAGTGCCACCTCATTCTGGTGCACAGGCTCGATGAGCTTCTGCCAGCTCCGCAGAAGCCTCTTGGCTCGTTTGGCCAGCTCCTCGTTCTTGGTTTTCTTGCGGACGTCATTGATGAGCTTCCCCAGTCGTGTCTCCTACGACCAAGAAAGTGACATGCTTATAGAAGAGGGACATAGCATGTAGGACAAGGGAGCTTACCCCTTCCCTACCCGCCCCCAAATTGCCAGCTTCTTGGATAAAGCTTGGGAATGTCCAGTACTATGTAGCAGCATGAATCCTTACATTTGGGTCCCATGGGCTTCCTCAAAAGTAGGTCCACTGGTTCCTGGGACCTGCAGAGTCTGTACTATTGAGGCCACACGGCTGCTCTGCCAGGGTGTCTGGGTGAGCACATTTCACAGCCTAAGACCTGGTCCCTAAACCAGTTACCTAAAGCATAGCTCAGGCCATGTCCCCAAATGCTGAGGTGTGCAGGGTATGGGAAGGAGCCTAGCTGTGAGATTAGAAGCCTTCATTCTTGGAGAGTCCCATGGGAAGACCAATGTCCTGGACACACTGCCCACTGGGTCCCCTGAAGAACTCTATGAGTCTAAGCCACAGGAAGAAGCTGGCTGGGGTCTACCCTCACCTCCTATTCTGCCCAAGGCTGGGGCAGGGCTCTTACCTCCAGTGCCTCTTTGGTGATGGGGTATCTCTCCAGGCTGGAGATCACTTCCAATACTGTCACCATGTTCCGGATCTGAAGAACAAGAACCAGGTTTCGTCAGTTCAGGTGTCTGCCCTCTCCCACTGAAAGCCCAGCAGCCCAGGGCTTTGCAAGGTGCCAGCACTGAGCACCACCAAAACCCCCATCACCAACTCCCATATGCACACACTCACTCATCCATTGCCATCTGAGTGTTATGAAAAGGGATCTGCCCCTGGTCTGACAAGACAGCTTTGCTGTGAGGCTCCTGGGTAGGGACTGGAGAAATTACCACATATAACATACAAAGCCTCAGAGGAAAGCAAGATGAGCACAATAAACCAATCAACCTGATGACCTTCTCTGAACAAAGTAGGATGTCACAAACTCTAAGATGTATGTCACATGGCCAGAAGGAAGGCCTCTGGAGCACAACACCTGAGCAGCAATGCAGTCCAAAGAACGTGAAAGAAGGCCAGAGACACTGAGAGGCTCTGTGCAGAACAGGCAGGGTCAGCACTAGCTCTGAGCTTCACGGTGACAAGGAGGCTAACAATCCACAGGCTCATGTTGGGGACTCCGCTCTGAGCCAGCCCTTCTATACATCATTGACTTGTTTAATCACAACAGGTTCACAGGGCAGGTGCCAGGACTGTCATTCCAGAGACAGTAGGACCGAAAAGCTGTGACTGATGTGACCGGACATTCTAGCAGCACAGCCACACTGGCACACACAGCAGCACAGCATGGGTGAGAGGAGCTGAAGAGGGGAGGAGCCTCCAGAGCAAGAGAGGACACACAGCCTCGGTGTACCCAGGAGGACTACATTTGAGAGAGCGGACACTAGCAAACGCAACAAAGCACACACATGGAGCTCCCTCAGAAGGGCTAAGGAAATGGCCAGTGAGTGGGTAGGACTTGCTGTGAAGCATAAGGACCAGAACCCATGTACCTGCCAGGTGGCAGGGCAGCCCACCTGTAATTCCAGCTTTGGAAGGGAAAGATGGGGTCCCTAGAGCAAACTGGCTAGTAAGACTAGTTGTGTTGGTGAGCTCCAGGTTCGATTCAGAGACCCAGTCTCAGTGAGCAGGTGGAGGAATGAGTGATGATCCCAGCATCAACCTGGGCCTCTTTATGCGTGCATGCACATGTGCTCCACACACATGCACATGAAAAATTACTTCAGTGAATTCCAGACCTAAATGGCAAGCTAAAACCAAGCTCTAAAAAGTGTGCAGGAGGATCTGCAACTGTGGGGTGATGGTTGCTCCTGAAGGGTCCAGAGCACCAACTATCAAAGAAAACCACTGACAAACTGAACCTATCAAAATGAAGAGTTTCTCTGTTTAAACACTTATCAGGACACATACATACCTACTTGGTGGGTAATCCACCTCACACTTGAGGAACCCCCACAGGGTGGTAGTGCCATGGCACTGCAGGTTCTTGGTACCCAAGCTGGCTGGCCACAGTCCCAAGCCCCCTCCATCCTTCCTGTGCTACACACTGACAGCATACAATATCACCTGCAACACTGGGTCACAAGGAAAAAAGCACATCTCTAGGCAGAACTAGGCACACACATACTCATTAGGCCAGGCCAGTCACTGAATGTCACACATTGGCATGCACTCTCTACATGGCCTCGTATCAGTGCTGAGGGTCACTTAGGCCCTTCTTTTCTTGTCATCACAAATGGGACTGCAGTTCATACCCCTGTAGACTGTTCTTGGGTGCCAAGCACTTGGGGGAGGGGTGTCAGCTAGCCCCAGGAGGCTGCTCCACATGGCACACCACAAGCAACCCAGTGACCAGAAGATCAACCTGCAGGTCAGTGGTGTCAGTCTCCTGCTGCTGCCCTGACTTCTGGCTAAGTCCCAGCATGTTTTGATTACCTTGCCCACCCACCTAGGGCCATCGAACTGCCTCCTTGCTGAAGACTCTTGGAGAGAATCCATTCCCTACTCATATAGGTCCAGATCCCTATTTTCTTACTTGCTGTCACCTAAATGCTGTTCCTAGCTTCAGGGACACCATGTCCCCCGGCTCCCAGCCCTCCCTCCATCTTCAATGCCAACCCCGGAATCCTGATCACATCAGTTCTCTGACTCACATGGGTAACCCAGAATTGTTCCTGTCTCCAGTCCACACCTTAGTCATGTCTGCCAGGTGAGGTACCAAGGGGCCCACGTTGGTTCCCAGACCAGAAGGTAGACTGTCTGTAGGCCCCAGGCACCCCCAGCCTTTCTAGTTTGTCTATTTACAGCTGAAGGTAGCCACAATGCCTCCCTTCCTCAGGGCTCTATCTAATTCCTGGGAGAGAAGCTGTAGGACCACAGAGTAGACAGCGGCCCTTACACTGTCCCACAGCCTTTTACAAGGTATTGCTCTATGGACAAGTCAGTCCCCTCCTTGGGGAACAAAGGCTTCCACTTACGATATTTTGTCTGGGGCTAGGTCCGTAAACAATCCAGATAGCTGTTACAACACTGCCTCTCTTGCTCCAGGGGTGGGTGGCCTGCCTAGAGACATGGCTCCTATACTCACCTGTCATGAGATAGGTGGGATTCCATGCAAAGAGTGTGCTATGAGGAGGTCATTCCCAAGAGAAGACAAAGTCAGTGTGCCCTGGCCTGGGATCTCAGTACCACTGAGCTCCTGAGCTTGCTCTATGGCTTCATCTCCACCCAGTGACCTCACCCTGGTATATTTAGAGCCCTAGGTCCCCACATACTCCTGATCAGCAGTCCTTGCAGAGAGGAATCTACCCAAGCCCTAGTAGCCTGGCAGCACAGAGCGTCCTTGTCCTTGGACAGATATCATCCTGCTCCCAGAAAGGAGGAAGGGACGGAACACCTAGGGGAACCAGGTGTTGGGCTGGCACATCAGAAAGCACCAAGAAATGCAGAGCTGTGCACAGACCAGCCAAAGTGCCTACTGGGGGTTGTGTGGATCGAGGTTAAGGGGCCCTGCAGAAAATGCCATGTCCTCCGTGACCCCTTCAACTGCAGGCCACTCACCCAAGGAACCACCTGTCACACCTACAAGGCCCACACTCTGGAGTCAGCACAAGTGGACTAGGCACCATAGCGGTGGACAGAGCAGGCTAACCTGCCGAGGTAGAGAGCAAGGCAGGAAGAGCTGAAGAAGTGATGTGAGCCGGCAGGTAGGTTCGGGTGCCCACTACTAGGACAAGGCTTTCAGGACTAATCCACTGCCACCGCCGTCTCCCTTTAGGACGCATGCCCAGTGCCCAAATACTCCTAAGCTCCCTTCCAAATGGCTCCACCATCAGGAGACTTCAGGCACCAGGCCAGTTCATCAATCTATATTTCCTTAGCAAACAGTGTGGCCAAGCCTGCCTCCCCCTCCCTTCCCCATCACTGACAGGCCCTGTCCATTCCTTCATCTGCATTTCTGGGCACCCAGTGTGGTACCACCTGCCTGTCACAGTGACTCAAATGCCCATGGGGAGGCACATTTGCAGTGGCCAGCAGGGCACCAAGGAAGCAGGTGGCATCCCTGTGGTGGCCATACAAAGGTGGGGCAAGCAATCACCACAGGCCCAGATGAAACATGAATATTCATGAATGGAGCCTTAAGGAAGAGCCCGGGACACTGGGTGCATGCCCTAATGAGACATTAGGTTCTTTGTCCCCCTTCTTGGCTGCCATGAGATGATCATGCCCTAGCACATGCTCCCACTTCAATGTATGGCAAGGAAAACACCACCACCACCACCAAAACATTTTCCTCCTGTTCAATTGACTGTGCTAGGCATTTTGTCATGGTAACAGGAAGCTAACATCTCAGGGACATAAACTGTAGTATCAGGCAGGGACCGACACTCCTTAGAGTGTCAAGGACACAGAAAGACCCTCACCTTCATTCCCCATGAAACCACAGCCTGTGCTGACTCACAGCTTCTGCTAGGCAAACCCATGACACCTGGAGCTCACCTCACTGTGAGTCTGAAGAAGAGAATCAGGCCAGGCAGAAAACAGCTAGCCCAGCACTGCCAAGCGCCAAAAATGGCAAGTGGCACCCATCAGAAGCAGTAACTGCTCCCTCTACTTTTATGCTAGAGTCTCTCTGGCTCTAAGAAACTGGAAGGTGGAGGTACAGTGAGTCTTACCTGCCAATGCCTCCAGGCTATGTGAACTCAGGCTACAAGGCTATCCATCTGTGGAGACTCCAAGAGCACTTCATTGAACCCTGAAGGCTCCTGAGCTCCTGAAAGACCTGAGCCAAAAAGTACAGTACCCCCGGGAGTTATGGCACTCTGACAGCTTACCAGGGCTCAATTAGAGCCAGGTCTCCCGCATCGCTCTAACAGGATCCAAGGGGGGTGGCATTAACTCAAGAACTTATGTGTGCAGGGAGAGGCCTGGCAAGTGTAGGAAGGGTATCTGCACAGCCTTGGCCAGGTTCTTGGGGCTACAAGCCCAGCAAGGAACTGGCAAGCTGAGGGGTGAATGAGCCCTCGTTTCTGACCCGAAGGCAAAGGGTGTAGTAGAATATTATTTTAAGGTGTGTTACTTTTGTTTATGTTGCATTTGTTTAACTCTGTGAAGCTGTGTTACTGTGCCTGTGTAAAAACCTGATGGTCTAATAAAGAACTGGCCAATAGCAAGGAAGGAGAAAGGATAGGTGGGGCTGGCAGGCAGAGAGTATATAGAAGGAGAAAATTGGGGATCTAAAATCTAGCAGCCAGAGAAGGAGGAGGACTCCAGGGGCCAGCCACGCAGCTACACACACAGCAAGCCATGGAGTAAGAGTAAGATACAGAAGAGAATAGGAAAAGCCCAGAGGCAAAAGGTAGACAGGATAAATTAAGGAAAGCTGGCTAGAAACTAAGCCAAGCTAAGGCTGGGCATTCATAAGTAGTAACAAGCCTCCGTGAGTGAATTTATTTGGGAGCTGGGTGGCGGGCCTCCCAAAAAAGAGCCAAAAAAAAAACCAAAAACAAAACAAAAAACAAAAACCACCTCAACAACAAAAGCGATTGCAACTACTACTATCATGAGGTCAGGTGGAGGACACCAAGGTGGGGGGTCTCATGGAGGGGTGTGTAAGCCAAGCCACCTTGTCCTGTGTGGAGAGTGCTGCCTGCCCGGCCCTGCCTCCTGCCAGCTGTTCTCCACCATCCTTGGCTGAGCCGTACAAAGTGGAAGACCAGACTATCTTTGCAAACTCCATCCCCAGAAAAAGCTTGGAGTCCTCGTTAAAATGAAGCCCAGCAGGAGAAATCCAGCCTCATGGTGAATCTTGGCTCTGTGAGTAGAACAGCACCATCAGAATCCTACTCCAGGGTTGTGCTGGTAAACCCCTGGGACCTGACGACCCATTGGGAGTTTCCAGCCACAAGTTGAAACAGGGAACTGAGACACCAAGACTTTAGAGTTCCAGTGTCCCCACAGGTCAGCTCACCACTCCCTCTTCTCCCCAGCTAACCAAAATCCCCGATGCTGGCAGTTACCATTGTACTCCTGAGACATTGGCACCAATGGGACCCAAGGATTGCGCAGCTATTGTACAGTGGGGAAACAGAGTCTGTGGAGATCAGAGAGGTCCACAGGGACCACAGAAGGCAGAAAACTCTGGCTTCCCACTGGCCTGGCACAGGTTCTGCCCACAATGCACAATTTGCTTTCCTGAGTAGGGTGGGGTTCATCCAGCTAGTGTGCTAGCACCCTGAGATGTACTCACCCCAACCTGCAACAGCAGAGAAGTACATAGTTAAGAGCCCCTTGAAGCCGAGTGAAGCCCCTCCAGCTGGTCTCAAGAGCTGTGTCATTTGCCTTTTCTCAAGAGCTAGTGAAGAATCAGGACCAGGCAGATCCCAGCCCAGGACATGCCTGATGGGATCCCAAAGCGATGGCCTGAGAACCTGCTGGTGGCCTAGTGTCTCACCATCTGGCCAGCACTCCCAGGCACTTCCTGCCAGCAGCCCCTGCAGCCACATCTGTGCAGCAGCAGTCCTCAGGACCTGCCCAGCAGCCTCAGGTGGAGCTTTAACACCAACATCCTTTGAAAAAAACCAACACACAATGTCTTTGTGGTTTTATGGTGGCTTTTTTTCCTTTTTCTTTTAATTAAGAATGGTCTAGACAAAAATTTATAAAGCCTACTGAACTCAAAAGACTCTGGAAGTGTTGATCAGCAAGCAAGCTGCGCCTTCCAAACCAAAACAAGCCACAGATGGCACCCAGAAGCAGGCAGTCTGTGAGCCTTCAGTGTGCTGTGCACTCCCTGCTGAGGCCGGCACTCTATCCCTCCCTCAGCTGAACTGTTAAGGATATCTGTGAACGAATGGGTGCTGCAGGACACACTCTGGAAGAAACAGTCTCTTGCTTTTCCTTGGCGTATACCTGTATGAGCCAGGGAGCCTGTTGGGGTGCACGTCCCCAGTACCATCAGCCTTGTGAATTATGTGATCTCCTGGGATGCCTGGTTAAGGCAGCTTTCTCCATTAGGACCCAGTGGGTGCCTCAAACTCATAGGGGCCAGGTGTCCCACTCGAAGCTTCTTAGGAAAAGGACAGTGGGGCACAGCCCCACAAGCACTGCCAGCAGTTATAAAAGCCTTTCCCTATCAACAGGACCCACCTGCATCCCAAGGGATAGCCAGCACCTAAGTAGCCTGTCACCATCTAAGTGGTCCTGCCTGCCCTGAAACAAGCCCCTGACAGGCAGAGCACGCCACCACATGCCACAACTTGGCCAAGGAGATGAAGAACCCAGCCTGGGTGCAAGCAGCATGCAGACCACCCACTGTATGCCATAAAGCACCCCAGAAGGAGAAGTCCAGAGCTTAGAACAGCAGCAGAAGCTACCTGAGAGCAAAGAGAAAGGCAGGGGAGGCAATCTGTCTTCACACAGCCTCTACAAACTGTCCCTCCCCTGTGGCTTTTGGTCAGGAACCAGAAGCCAAGTAGATTCTCTAGACCATGGGTCCAGTCCACAGGCCCTTCATGAGTGCACTGAGAGCTACCCCAAGTGTCATCTGTGAGTTGCCACTACTCCACCCGTGTAACTGGAAAGCTTGCAAGCAAGGCACAGCTTTCTATTTCTACCATCAATCCTCACAGAAGGGTCCTGGTGACTGAGTGTCTGAGGACAGAAGGCTGGGTGGGGCTCCTCCACCTGGCCTCTCTCTGCTAGGAAGAGCTGCTAAGAACACCAGCTCCAGCAGGAGACTGGAAATGGCCCAACACCAGGGGAGGGAACACAGTACTTGGTCCACACCTTGTACAGAAGGCAGATCTCAAACAAGATCGAGCCAGCTTTCCAGGAACTGTTAGGAAGCAGGCTCCCGAGCCAGCTGAGCACAGGCAGTGAGGTTGTACATACACCTGGGCTGATCAGGAGCAGATGGTGGGAGCCACCTGGCATCCTGCACCAGCTCACAGCAGGACCAGGCACCCACCTGAGCCCAGCTCCTCTCCCACGAGCCTGGAAAACAACAGACAATATGCTGTGCACTACTTGGGCTGCTGCACCCACAGGAACCAGGTATGGCCTCCAGGGCAGCTCACACATCATACACATCCACATAAATATTATTTTTGTAAATAAGTTTTACAGCGTGTAGTTTTTTGAAGGATTTTGTACTTTAAAAAGTTGTTTCAAATAGCCTACTTGGGAGCCAGAGAGATAATTCCCGACTTTTGTGTGAAGGTGTGTGCTTGCAATTCCAGCGATAAAGGTGGGGTAAAGACAGGTCCCCTGGGGCCAGCTCCAGGCTAATGAGACATACTGCCTCAAAAATGAGAACAATAATAATAACAACAACAATAATAGGTGGTTCTTCTCTGATCTCCACATGCATGTGCACATATTCATTCCTGCACATGCACAAACACCAACACATAGCTTGTTAGCTCACTGTGGTGTTAACATGCCTGTTATCCCAACACTCAGGAGAAGTACAGTGAGTTAAGTCTAGCCCAGACTACAGAGAGAGACCCCCATCTCTAAAACATGCAGGTGAGGAGTGCTAGAAAACAAACAAAAATACAATACCAAGCTGGAGAGATGGCTCAGCAGTTAAGAGCATCTGTTCTTGCAGAAGACCAAGGTTCTATTTTCCAGCACCCACATGGTGGCTCACAACCATCCATAACCATTCAAGAGGCTCCAACACCCTCTTCTAACCTCAGACAACAACTGGCACACACATGCTACACAGACATACATCTGAGTAAAACATTCATAAACATAAATAAATCCCAAGGGAGGCAGAGGCAGGTGGGTCTCTATGACTCTGAGGCCAGCCTGGTCTACACAGCAAGTTGCAGGTTACCCAATGCTACAGAGAATCCCTGTCTCAAAAAATAAAAATAAATCAAAACAACAACAAAAAAAAAAGAACACCCTGAACATAAGCTATTCTGTGTGAATCCTGCAGTCTAGAAGGCCACATATCTTATGAAGATGGAGGGCTGCAGCCTTCACCCCAATGGACCAAGGTCTGAACAATGTCACCATAACCCTGTCTCCCTGAGACAGAGGCACTGAGTGCACTACACAGTTCACATGGAACTGTCCACCCACAACTGGTGGGGTCAGAGCAGGAAGTGACACAAAAGCACTTTGAAGGCATCATACAAGGAGCTCTCTTGGCAGCTCCCTGTCACCTCCTGGAAATAAGCTGCATTACTTCGGAACAGGCAGGCAGTGCTCAGGGACCCAGCAGCAGGGGCTGCACCCAACAGGACATGTGTCTCTCTGCACACCAGGGTAGGATGCCAGCCAGCCTGGCTCATGACCAACCTCACCTGCTGGCCCTGTGTAGTTGACACATACCTGCCTCCATGCTGTCAGTGTCTCACCAGGAAGGTCAGGACACTTGTGTGAACAAGCAAGGAAGGAAAGCAGGAGAGGTAAGAGGAGATGGGGCAGGTGGCTATCATCTGAAAAACAGGGTAAGTGGGTAGAGTAAAGCCAAAGGGAAAGCCCAAACCACAACAGACAGACAGCATAGACCAGCAAGGCAGCTGGCCCTGGAGAACAGAGAGAACCTGCCTCACTACAGCAAGATCACATATACTTGTCTCCTCCCTGAGAACAGCTCCAAGAAATGGTGGTCACTTCGACTCAGCTCCAGACAGGAGGTTCTTGCCAGTGCAATTAGGTAAGAAAAAGACAGAAGAGGCCTTCCAAACAGGAAGGAGGGGGTGACCATCATACCCTGAGTGCATGTTAGTCCTTGGGAAGCTCTTAGGGCATCTGAGCAGAGCTACAGGCAGATGTTTCCACCACAGGATCGCAAGTTAAAGACTCCAAGCCAATCCCTACTGACAACAACAAGGAAATATGAAGGGCCTAAGAGATGACTTGGCAGGTAAGGGTGTGTGTCACCAAGCTGGACAACCCGAGTTTAATCCCCATTCCCACAGGAGAGAACTGACTCCACCAAGTTGTCCTGTGACACAAAATAAACAAACACATGTTAACTTTAATTCTTTAAGAATTATCAAGATAAGAGTGAGTACAAAAAAAAAATTATCAAGATAAATATCTACAAATGAATTTCACTACATGTAAAACCTCAACACTGAAAACTTGCAGACACAGCTGAGAAAATAAAGCAGAGGTAAGCAGTGCAGACACCAAGGTTCTGCATCACAACACTCCACTCTCCAAAACTCAAGATCAATGTCAATTCAAGTAGATCTTTTAAGGAAAGTGGCACGATCATTCTGAAACTCACATGGAGTTTGGAGACTCCCTGTCCACCCAGTCTGACAACCTGCTGTCAATCCCCGACTCCTACTGATTGTTCTCTGACTTAAATACACTCATACACATGCTGAATTGCATGCACACCCCACAGAAACCAACAAAAACAACAGTAACAGGAACCCTTTAATGCAATAATCAGGCAAATAAATGAGGTGGGTGGCCAGCTGGCAAATGATAAGCCCATTCAGACTTTTCATCATGGAAGATACAAAGAGTAGACACAGAGGTGAGCAACACCATCAGTCATGAGAAATCACCACATACTCCCTGAACAGCTAAAGTAAAAGGACTCACCTTATCAAATGCTGACAAGGCATGAGCAAACTGGCTCATCCATCCATCCATCCATCCATCCATCCATCCATCCATCCATCCATTCATGTGAATGACCTCAAACTCCTGATCCTCTTACCTCCTGGGAGCACTAGCATGACAAGCATGTGCCACCACACACCAGGGCTTAGGCCTTTCCTACATTTGGAAGGTGAACATCCTAAGAAGTCAACAAGATGACTCAGTAGGTCAAGACACTGCCACAGAAGTCTAGCCACCTGAGTTGATCCCCAAAAGCCATGTAAAGGTGAAGAGAGAACGGACTCCAAGCAGTTGTCCTCAGATCTGTACATGCACCCACCCCACATGTAATACAGTCAAATTTATCAAGCTATAGACTTCAAATGCAGTTTATTGTATGTCAATTATAGTTTAATAGAGTTGAAAAATTGGGAGTAAGATATTGCAAAGTGCACAAAAATAGGAGAGGCCAAAGCAAGAACACGCCTTTGTTACAGAAGACAAGAACTAGCATCCCCATCCCCAGGAGAAGAAATGGTCCCTTGGGCTCTGTCTCTCTCTAGTAAAATGAGGACAAAGGTTGGGCCTAGAACCCCAGGAGTCTCCTAAGGACTGACACAAAGACACAGAATACACTGCCGATTTCACATCAGACCCCATCAGGCACCAATCAGCACTAGTTCCTCTTTCTGGAACTTAGCACGTCCCACAGACACGTGTCCACAGCAGAATGGGAAAGGCTTGGCCCTCAGGAGCTGTGCTGTAGCTGTGCTAGGCAAAAGTGCCACAGCCAGGAGGCCTAATCTCTAGCCTGCCTGTGGTGTCTCCACGGACTTCACAGGAGTAGGAGCCAACTTCCCAGAAAAGGCAGAGCAGCTCTAACTTCCAGACAAACAGTGACTCCCATAACAGCACCTGCAGCAAGTGTTGCAGCCACCCTGTGACAGAGAAGCAGGAATACCTGGCACACTGCCCCGCCCTGGGTGTGTGGTCTGCGTCTGTGAAGAGCCACCTGGAGTCCTGGTTTCCATACTCTTTTCCCAGTGAGGGACCTTCTAGGGGTTTCACACTGCCCTGCCAGGGGCAGGCACAAAGAAGCTCTGAGAAAGGCCCCAGACCCAGCATCAGCCTGTGCTCAACAGTACGCTGAGGGCTCTCGCTTCAACTTCATCGGATCTCCATGACAACCCTAAACTCACACAAAGTGTGCAGAGCTCAGGTTCACAAGTACTCCACAGGAGACAGGCTGTGACAAGAACCACCATGGGATAAAAGGCAAGGGGATGCCTAGGGTGACAGGAGAGGGGCCATCACCAGCTAGCAGTGCCCATTTAGAAACAACAGCCCCTTCTACCACCCCGTGCACCCTCCTCCAGCATTTCTAAGAGCATTTGCCTAGGTTCCAGCAGGGATACTGGTAGCTCCTGTGGGTGGGACCAGTGACAGGCCATAACACAGGATGGGTCCAGTCAACTGCCTCACCAACCACTGCTTTGCAACATCACTACATATCCCAACTTTAAGATGGCACAAACTCAAACAATTGGCACAGACACATCACACACAGTCTGCCTGCACTTGGGCTGTCAACTCTCAGGGTGGGTCACCAATCTATGGTGCCCATCACAAACCAGCATGAGGCATGGTACAGAGTCACTGATCACAGGCAGCAAGGAGAAAAGAACAAATTCCTCAACACTGGCCCCCCAATGACATCTGTCAGATGCCAACAGGATGAAGTCATGGTCATTTTAACAGCAGCAGACTCCCCCTCCCGCAGGCTGGGCCCAAGGTAAAAAGACAGTACATAACCTCCTCATTCCCATCCACCATGAAAGTCTGCCCATTCCAGCAAGGGGAGGGCTCACAGAGCCCTCAGGAATGACCCATCCACCTCACACCAGCTCTCTTGATTCTCTACATACACACACACACACACACACACGCACACGCACACGCACACGCACACACACACACATCAAGCCAGCTCATGATGGAGTGCAGGGACCTAGGTTTTGCTTACTTCTACTTCACAATGACACACAGCAGGGATCCCATTAGTAGAGAGATAAGGTCCCTCCCTACTGGGTGCCATGTTTACTCCAGTACTACAAACGTTTGGGATCTTTCTTTCTGGGGCAAGCTGAGCTCTACATACATCAAGTAAGTGTGTGGACAGCATGCTTTGTCCTGTATCCAACTGCTGCTCAAGAGGAATGACAAGGACAGAAGTGATTCTCATGAAGAACTGAGCGTGCTGTCCTGGAGCAGGCTGGGGAGACCCTAGCCAGGCACAGAGACCACTTCTGTTCGTTCTACTGACCACTTCTGTTCGTTCTACTGAGGCCCTAGTCAGTGGTGTGGGCTATTACTTTTTCAAGCTACACTTTCTCAGCAAGGCCAACTGGCTTTTGGGAGTCTTCATTTTCAAAGTGGTGGTCCTGGAAGGTGCCAGGATGGGGGTGAGGGCGTGGGAGGAGAGAGAGAGAGAGAGAGACACACACACACACACACCCCACAAAAACTCTTCAGTCTACCTTCTTGGAAACTGTGAGCTGATTCCAAAGTGTTATGTAAGGAGGTGGGAAGTACAAAGCCAGGCACTGGAATACGTGCAGACCTAACACCACAGCCACTGTGGGAACTTGGTTACAGGAAAGTCTCAAGACAGTGAACAGAGAAGCTTGTGCCACCCAGGGGTTAGGGTGAGGACACACCAGCAGGCCATCACAGCTCACTAGGCCATGTGGCATTGAGCAGGTTTTAGTGGATCAGGACTAAAGCACCACACCAGAACTCTGTTCTGGCCCAGAACCAATTACATGCCCAACATGGTTAAGGCTGCACAACTAACCCCAAAGACCAGGAGCCCACCATGACTAAAAAGCTGGAGGACAGAGCCCGGTGGTGACATTTGGGATCCCTGTCAAATGTGCAAGACAAGATACCTTGCAATAACTTGGGCATGTTAGTATAAAGTACAGTCTTTGCTGAGACCAGCATCAGGCCTAACCTCGAAGGCCATACTAGGTAGGGAACCAAGTCACTAGGGGCCTCCTGTGTCCTGGTGCAAGCATTGCAACCATTTCCGTGGTGTGTCCTAAACACCTTGCTTTCAGAGTACACATGCCTGCTCTCCCCCCATTTGCAGGGAGATAACCAACCCTCAGTGTGGCTCCTGCTCCAGCGTTTGGCCCCACTTCCACCACAGCCCACAGCCAGTACTGGAAAGCATGCCTTTACACTTCCTTCTTTCCCTCAGTTCTTCCTTAGGAATCTGATCCCAGTGGCTCAAGTTGGCCACAAGTGTCCAAATTCTTTTCTAGCAACTGCTACTGCCTCAAGTGTTTTCAATCCTCAGCTGTGCACCGTGCTATGGTCCCATCATGGGGATGGGGGTGTAAATGCACTGTCTTTTGAAAAAGACTCCAGGGAGCTGAGCTCTCCTGTTTGGCAGCACTGCCAAAGTGTCTGGACTGCCCTCCTATCCTTGTCACTTGTCCTGACTCTCTCTACACAAGCATAGCAGCGTGTATCTAACCACCAGCAGGAACTCCTACTGCTTGTATTTCTGATCCAGCCTCAAGCAGACAGTACCCATGAGCCCTTCTTTTAGAGAATCAGAAAGGAAAATGAGGCTCTGCCACCTGCCCAAACTTGGAGCCCTGTGTGCCAATGCCATGTCCTACCAAGCAATCATCCTTTCAGGGACATGATGGCACAGCGTGGAGATGCTCCTGGAGTTTGGGGCAAGCCAGCAGGCTTAAGCAAATCCACCTCTCTCCTAAAGGAAAGGGGGTGACAAGTCTCCTAAGACCTTTCTCCTTTGTGATGGTTAAGTGAGGTTTGGGATGCAACTCCCTTCCCACCTGCTCAGCCTCCTCTGCCTGTGGCCCTCATGCACAGCACTCTATACTGTAGCCCCAAATCTGCAAACAAGTCATGAGACAGGTTAACCCAAAGGTTGTCCAGACCTGCCCTACACCTTGCACTGGAGAGCCTGGCCTTCCTCACCACCAAGTCAAGGTGGCAGAGCTAACAGCAAGCCTGAGAGAGTCCACCAGACATAGCTAAGATGACAGAAGGGCCTGGACCTCTCTCCAGGAAAGCTGGGTGATTTCAGGACATTTGTATGGAAACTGTGGCCTGAGAACTAACTAATGGCTGTGATCTCCACTGGAAAACATGACTGGATCCCCCACTTCCCAGGGAAGGACATGGCCCCAGCTCTGCCTAGCATGATCCCATGTTACATGTCCAACAAAGTCAGACTATTTGGCAGCTCCAGGAGGAGCTTTTACCACTATTTCCCTCTGTCCTTCACAACAGGTAACACTGAAGATGAGGTACACACCTTTAATCCCAGCACTCAGGAGGCAGAGGCAGACAGATCTCTTAGTTGGAGGTCAGTCTGGTCTACAAAGCAAGTTCTAGGACAGCCAAGGCTACACAGAGAAACCCTGTTACCAGAAACTATCACAGGTCAGCGAGATGACTCAGCAGATACAGCATTTACTGTGCACGCCTGATGATCTGAGTTCCATCCCCAGATGGTAGACTGAACAAACTCACAAAAGTTGCCAATACGCACACACGCACAAAAAATAATGTAAAATGTGAAATAAAGCCAAGTCATAAAAATGTAATATATTCACTAGGAAGTAAACCAGAAACCAAGTTCTGGATCCGACTCAAACCTCCTGAGCAAAATGAGGGTGACAGTATCTGCCTCACCAGGTGAAAATACAGCTACCTGGCTGCGGAGCATGTACGGTCCTTGCCTTGTACTTAACCATGTTGCCTACATCTGGTTAGACACTCCCCTCCCCCGGTTTTCTAACATAGTGTCTTCCTGTGTAGCCCAGGCTGGCACCCTGCTGCCTTCCTGTCCTACTGCTCATCCACTTGCTCCAGGATTTCTTTTGGGGGCTTCCCATAGAGTAGGAAACAACAGTCCTAAAAGCCCTGCCTCCCAGCACCCCTTGCTGCTGGTGGAGACAAGATAGAATGTTCCAGGGCACATAAAGACCTAAGTGAGGAGGAGGAAGGTAGAAGGCGGGGCTGAAGTAGAGAAATAAGAGGGACAGAGAGTCTGTGATGTGCCAGTGTGTATAATAGAGGACCAGAATTCATCTGGTCCTGGGGAAGATGGGTACCTCAAGAATTCATAGCAGGGCAGATGTGGGTGAGTCAGGCTGCAATTCCCATCCTCTCTGAGAAGTAGTCCAAGGATACCCAATTTTCCTGGCTCAACCAGCCAAGCCCAGTAATGCCCCTCAAAGCCCCTTTACCTGCATCACTAGGCTGGCTAAACAAAGTTCTCAGTGTATACAGCACCTGCAGGGGCCCTACTGGGCTATTCTCTTTCCCAGCTGTAGGGTCAGGACTCTGAGGACTGCAGAGATAGTGGCACTCTGCCCTAGAGCACACAGAGTCCCGCACCAGAGTACATAACTAAATCACCCAACACAGAAACAAACTCCTTCCTGCCCTCAGCTGCCCAAGACAGAGAAGCACATCCTGTATACTGCCATTGGCAGCAGCAAGAACAGCAGCTCTAAAGCAACCAGCCCAAGAGAACAAGATCCCTTCTCTGGCACCTTGGGGCCTCGCTCCCACACATCTTCAGTAGCGACCCTTCCTGCCTCCAGCCATCAGCTTGCTTGCACCTGGCCTCAGGACACTCTTCTACCCAGGCTACACACAGCTGGTGTAGCCTGGCCTCTCATCAGAGTTAACAGCAATCCTCCAGGTTCCTTAAAATGCACAGTGGCCCCACACCTTCTGACCAAGAACTGTTCCACCACGGTCACCAACTCCAGAAACTTCTTTCTAAACTCCTAGACACTCCCCAGGTCCCTGTCTCCTGCCAATGTCTCCAACACCACCTTTTTTTCACACCTCTGCACTATCCAAGCATGAGCTGAGAGACTTCTTGGGGTCCTGCGGCAAACACTGTATTATGTGTGTGTGTGTGGGGGGGGGGGAGTGTTACTCAGCCTCAGTGAAAGCAAGCAAGCACTACTTTACTATTAACCATTTCCTCCATGGACTCCATAAATGACCATGCCTTCTTAGAAGTAGCCAACCAAGGGACTGAGAAGTCATCTAACTGATCTGGCTGGGATCATACAGCTGGGATTGGGGCACAGGCGGTCCACTCAGCTCCTTTCCTCAGCAACACACAGCCTGTGGCTGTGAAGCACAGCTCACTGCTGACCTCAAAGGGTGCAGACGCCTGATTAAAAGCACTTCAAACAGTGCAGATAGGGCTGGGATGGGAAGCTTGGGGTGTTTGGGGGCCTCCAATGAGGGTAACAGAGGGAGTCTCTGAGAGCTAAAGAGAAAATGGGAGTGTGCAGGGTGATCAGGAAGGAGAGTCGTGTCCAAAAGGGGAGGGGTGGATGGGCAGCAAAGAGCACCAGGCCAGGTGGGATTCAGGGTTTAGGAAGAAACCCAGGGTTATGCTCTGCCTGGTAAGTGACAGGCTCAGTCTGCAGTTTTCAATAGCTTGCTCTGGCTGCCTAATAGGATGCCAGGCGAATAGCACTGGCTAGCTTTAGGGAATGAGATGAGGGGCAGGAAGGGGTAACGTTGTAAGCAGGAGGGAGATTCCAGGCACAGGCCAGAAAACCAATACCACACAGGCTGCCAGGATAGGAGGCTGCACATGAGGGAGTGGAGGAGGGTAATTTGGTCACCACCCCCCCCCCCAACTGAAGGACACTGAGGACCTAGTGTAGTACATGCCAGCTGTTCCTGATGGCTTATGTGGTCCCTCACTAAATGGGGCTGAGCACAAGCTGCTCAGGGAATGAGGGACACCAGAGTTATCAACCAACAAAGACTGTACAGTCTTCATAAGGCACAAAAATGCCATCAGAACAGGGCCTAGAGCCCTGTTTGTTCCCTGTGTGTTCAGGCCACCTCCAGTAACCAAGCGTGCTGCTTGGAACTTCCCCCATCAGCCACCAATGAACAGGGCCTAAGGTGGGTACTCTCTACCTGTGCCCTCTCCCATGCGATGCCCTGTTCAACGGACTCCATCTCCCCAAGACCTTTCCAAGATGCAAGGATGATGTTCCAAAAGCAAAATGCCACTGCTGGGCATACAGCCTGTAGTAATCTGAATGTGATGTCCCCTATATTTCAGGTATTTGAATACTTGGTCTCCAGTTGGTGGCACTTTTGGGGAAGGTTTAAGAGTGACCTTGTTGAGCCTGGCAGATCTGTGAGTTCGATGCCAGTCTGGTCTATGAATGAGTTCCAGGACAGTCAGGACTGATACACAGAAAACCTAACCCCCCCCCCCCCCCCCCAAGTGACCTTGCTGGACATAGTATGTCAGCAGGAGGTCAGGCTTCGTGATGTGTGTGTGTGTGTGCGCGCGCGCATGTGCATGCACAGGCACATACATGCAACGCCGCCGCCCCCCCCCCCCCCCCCCCCCCCCCCCCCCCGTTGCCTGTACATAGTTTAGAATGTGAGCCTTCAACCGATCCAGCCACACCTGCTCCCTCTGCTCCATCATCATGGCCTCTAACCCTCTAGAACCATAAGCCCAAATAGGCTTTCTTCTTGGTCGTGGTGTTTTATCATAGCAACAGAAAAGTAACAAAGTAAGTATCAGACTATTGTTGTGACAGGCCTGACATGCTGTTTTTTGGAGGAATGTAGATGACTGGGACTTTGAACTAGAAAAATGGTTGAATGCTATTAAGTAGGGCTTCTAAATTATGTGAGTAGGAACCTGGAAGAAAATAGTGCTGAGTGATGTGGACTGTGAAGGCCCAGCTCAAGGTTTCAGAAGGAACAGGATCAGCAGCTAGGCTGGAGACCATTCCTGGAATATTTGGCAGAAACTGTGGCTGCCTTCTGTCTTGCCCTAAGAACTACTGAGGCACCAGAGAGCGGTGGCGGTGGTGGTGTAGCACTTGGGAGGCAGAGGCAGGCAGATCTCTGTGAGTTCAAAGCCAGCCTGGTCTACAGAGTGAGTTCCAGGACAGCCAGGGCTTTTACAAAGAGAAACCCTATCTCAAACAAAGACAAAAACAAAACAAAACAAACAAACAAAAAACAAAACAAAAAAAAGACAAAGAAATCCCGAGGCTAAACTGGAAAGCAGTAGTCTCATTTCTTGGTGGAGGTTATTTCAAGGCAGAACCCCATGCCTGCCTGCTGCCATGCTTCCAGACCACAATGGTGTCAGACTAACCCCCTCCACTTGTTATTTATTTATTTTTATGTGCATTTGGTATTTTGCCTGAATGTATGTCTATGTGAGGCTATTGGATCCCCTGGAATTGGAGTTACAGACAGTTGTGAGCCACCCTATGGGCGCTGGGAATTGAACCTAGGTCCCCTGGAAGATCAGCCAATGCTCTTAACTGCTGAGCTATCTCTCCAGCCTCCCCACCAACACCCCTGTTTTTTTTGATACAGGGTTTCTTTTCGTAGGCCTGGCTGTTCTGGAACTTGGAACTGTAGACCAGGCTAGACTCGAACTCACAGAGATTTGCCTCCCAAGTGCTGGGATTAAAGGTGTGTGCCTGGCCGGGCGGTGGTGGCGCACACCTTTAATCCCAGCACTCAGGAGGCAGAGCCAGGCGGATCTCTGTGAGTTCGAGGCCAGCCTGGACTACCAAGTGAGTCCCAGGAAAGGCGCAAAGCTGCACAGAGAAACCCTGTCTCGAAAAACCAAAAAAAAAAAAAAAAAAATTCTAAAGGTGTGTGCCACCATACCCCAGCTCAATGGTGTCAGATTCTTAACCCTCTGGGTAAGAGCCAAACTCTTCCTTCTAGAAGTTGCTTTGGCCTTGTTTTATCACAGCAATAGAGAAGTAAACTAATACACTGCCCACAGAACTGAAAGTAAGAATCTGGACCAGATCAAATCCCTACTCATAGCGGCACTATCCACAGTTGCCAACATATAGATGTAGCCAGCATCTATGTAGACTGATGGACAGAACACGGTCAGCCCAGAAAGTGGAATCAACTCAATAAGTAAACACATCTGCAGTCAAGTTGTATACGTGGCATGTGTATTTTATCCCAAGTCAGATACACAGTTAGCCAGGTATGAGATCCTAGCTGAGCATCAACGCCTGAGCTTTTAAAGGGTCCTTCTGCTAAAAAACCTTTATACCAAGTGGTCCCCAAGTCATTTTTGGGCTTTCTGCTCTTTTGCACAGAGAACTGCAACTGATGGGGTCACATGACCCCAAATAGGGGCAATCAAAAAAGAAGGGTGCTAGGCCCTGATGAACCCTGACAGAACCCTCCTGCTTTGAGGGCCTGAGCAAGTCACCTTCCTGGGACCATGTGGGTCTCCCCCCATCCATGGACCTTGAAATTCATGGAAACATCAGCTCAGGGCTGCAATTAAACAGAGGCTTGTAAGTATTCCAGAACCCAGCAGGAGCTGTAGAAATTCCTAGGCAATGGACCTCAGCCTATTGTGACCTAGTCACAAACTCCATACCCATATACAACAAGCATCTAATGGCAGGTGCATTGATGTCTGAGGGACATGGACAGGCACTCTCTCTCCAGGTCCCCAGTCTTGGCTTAGCAGGCCTGGAGCCACAACAACTCTACCTCTGAGTTCCTTCCCACACCTGAACATGGCTGCCTGAGTAAGGCAGAGGGGATCTGTGAACTGAGGCCCCTCTGACCCAGTGATGCTGCTGACAAAACCCAAAACTTCCAGTGCATATCCTGCAGGCACAGGCTCTGAGTAAAGCTGTGAAGGCTACTCACTCTGCCTGCAAGGGATACTCACATTAGCTTTCCCTGCACATCTGTTACTACAGAATCCTCCACCAGGCATTTTTAGTGCCTGATAGGCCTACGTTATATGCCTTCAGGACATGGGAGACAGCTCTGTCAGTATGCCTCAGGAAGCCATTCCAGGAGAGTGACCCTTGATGCCTATCAGAGTATCTATTAAGCTTTTATTGAAGGAAGCCACAAGACCCATATGAATCTGACATGCCACGGGAAGTGACCTAGCTGGGAGAATAACTGCCCTGAATGCCAGAATGTATTTTCTGGGCTCACTGTGTTGGCCAGACTGGCACTAAATTCCTGGGCTCAAGCAACCTTCCAGCCTTAGCAGTCTCAGCACAGGGATACAGGCTGTGTCTGTTAGTTTTTTCTGTTTGGTTTAGTTTCGTTTTGAGACAGGGTTTTTCTGTGTAGCCCTGGCTGTCCTGGAACTCACTCTGTAGACCAGGATGGCCTAAAACTCAGAGATTCGCCTGCCTCTGCCTCCCAAATGCTGGGACTATAAAAGGTATGCACCACCATGCCCAGCCTGGCCTGTTTGTTTTTTATAAACTTGACACAAGCTAGAGTCATCCCAGAAGAGGGAACCTCAACTGAAGAAAAAAAATGCCCCCATCAGACTGACCTGTGGGCAAGCCTATGGGTCATTTCCTTGATTGATGTGGGAAGGCCCAGCCCACTGTGGGCAGCAACACCTGGGCAGATGGTCCTGGGCTATATAAAAAAGCAAACTGAGCAGGCCAGGAAGAATAAATAAGCCAGTAAGCAGCCACCCTCCATGGCCTCTGTTTCAGGTCCTGTCTTGGCTTCTCCTGATGACAGACAAATACACACAACCCCACACCTCCTACCAAATTGCTTTTGGTCACGGTCTTCATTACAGCAAAGAAAACCAAACTAAAACACAATCCTAGCGTGGAATTTGTTGTTAGTGTTTCTTGTTTCTGTTTTGTTTTGGATACAAAGTCTCTATATCTCTGGCTGTCCTGGGACTGTATGGCCTTGAACTCACAGAGATTCACTTGCCTCCGCCTCTTAAGTGCTGGGACTAAAGGCCTGCACCATCACATCCAGTGCTAGCTTGGAATTCATTTAAAAGCCGAACATACTACCTCCTAATGTTCTGGGCCATATCCTCCATGTGTGGAACATATACTATACTCCTAACATAGGTCTCCCCACCCCCACCCCCGAGACAGGAGACACTGTATCAAGGCCAGCTGTCAACAGTGCCTTAACTACTGTGTTCTGAAAATCAAGGTGAATCAAAGAAAATACTTAGGCAGAGGATAGAGTATCCACAGCCTCAAGATCACAAGGCCACTTGTGGATGCTAAGGCTCTTGGGAGCTGTGAGCCACTGGGAGTCTGTCCTACAGAGGACCAGGTCAGTGCTAGAAGGAATGCTCTGCGAAGGGACAGAACTACCCACAGACATGGGGCTGCAGAAGGCTTGATGGGACTCACTGCTTCCATCTGCTGCTGATCCATGTAAATTTTACCCACGTCCTCATTCTAGTACGAGGGTCCTGGGGTAACTTTCCCTCTGGAAGCAGAAACTACTCCGTCACTGTGTCTTCACCTTTACCCATCCTAGGAAGCACATACTGGGCCACCACTGCAAAGACATAGTCCCAAATCCATCTGGGGAAGGAGGCTGCATTTTACAAATGTACAACAATCAAGGCCTGCCCAAGGCCACAAGGTTCACAGGGCTAGACTTGGGGGGTGGGGGTTGAAAACATGTCCATTCAGGACCTCTGAACTTTGTCTTCTCCAGAGGAACTCAGGAAAACACACCTCACTATACATAAGAGAACCAGCTGCCTACAAGGCCATCACCAGCTGGGGTGCCATGTGTGAGCTGAAGTGGGTGCTGCTGACTGGGTTTTTAAGGAAGGGGAATATCCTCTAAACTACTACTCTAGTCACACAGGTGTCAGATGGTTCAAAATGCAGCTCAGAACAAAGACAACAGAGCACTTCATCCTAAGGCTCAAGACACACTTCAGATTTCTATCTCAAAGTCAACTTGAAATAGGTACCTGTGCTGTAAGGAAATGACAGGTCCACAAAGAGAACTGTGGTAACTGGACAGACAGAATCAGAACACAGAAGAAGAAGGCCCCAGTGGGCATGTATTTTCGTTTTATAAAATTAATTAATTAATTTATTTATTTATTTATTTATTTATTGTGTGTGTGCGCGTGTGCGCGTGTGTGCGTGCGTGTGTGTGTGTGTGTGTGTGTGTGTGTGTGTGTGTGTGTGTGTGTGTGTGTGTTTTGCCTGTGTGTATATACGTGGACCACATGCACACCTGGTATTCTTAGAGTCAGAAGAAGGCATCCTGGAACTGTAGTTGCAGATGGTTATGAGCCACCACATCAGTGCTAGGAATTCTACAAGAGCAGCTAACCCCATATTTGTTAGTTTTGGGGTAGGGGTGCTGGGAATGGAATCAGGGCCTTGCACCAGCTAGGCAAGTGCTCTATCGTGGAGCCTCTCCACCCAGCCATCGTGACTGGAGGCACACAGAGTTGAGCCTAGCTGCACCCCCAGCTCCTCACAGACATATCCAGATAGGACAGCATGAACAGCAGACTGCACATACAGGCAAATGGAGAGAAGAGCAGATACAAGATGCTGAGGATGGAAGGAGATGGGCACAGAGCAGACCCATGAGTGTTGGAGGAGGGGGCAAAACGTTCATCCTCCAGATGAAGACCCTCAGAAGGGAGCAGTAGCAGCAATGGCAGCCCTGTGATCATCAAGTACTTCACCACATTTCTTTCTTAGCACAACAAGCTGAAGCCTATGTCATCCCACAGGCCAACTCTGCCTCTCCAGCGTTCACTACAAATGCAAGCCAGTCAAGTACACCATCCAGAGCCACTGGTCTGGGCCACCTCCAGATGGGCATGGTCAGGAGGAACACAGTTGTCAGAAGGAAAGGCTCCTGTGACTCCAGGCACTTGACTAACCAGAAAAAGAAACCCATGCTGTTGGCACAAAGCAGCCTGAAGATGCAGTGAGGATGGTTTCCTCTCTCAGAGAGCAGGGGAACACATGGCATTCCGAGGCCTAGCTAATTCTGAGTAGCCCAGTGGTGAGGTCAGCCACCTGGGTGGAGTGGCCAGGAGATAAGCTGCTGGCTTCCCAAGGGGAGGCATCTGCTCTCCAACATGGGGGAAAGCCATCTGCAGGCACAGGCCCAAAGTCATCCGGGTTATATCCTGGCACAGTGCTGACAGGTGGGCACAGACTAGTGTGCTCAATGCTAATGATGAAGAAAATAACACACCATTCCTGTTGGGGAGCAAGTAGGTACACAGACAGTGCTGCCTGTCCTGCCCCTTCCTCGAAGGGTTCACAGTGTGGATGCACTAAGAGCTATGGAGAGCAGCTGCCACCTAAGCCCTACAGCCCTAGAACCCCCAGTCAAGCTCCAGACCAAACACAACCTGTGTCCCAGCTCAGCCTGCAATGAATGTGGTCAAGGAGAAAGGAGAGAAACATTCCAGAAGCCAGCTGCAAGAGCAGACACTGTCCTGCAGCCTGCAACCCAGCTAGAGTCAACAGGCACCAGGGCAGCCAGTTCTCCACCTGTACACACCAAACCTTGTGCTCTTCAGCACCGTGGGAATCCTGTCCCATCCAAGCTAGTATGGGTGCTAGAGCTGCTCTCAAGAACCTTGGGAATCAGTTATCAAGAATTAACTTATACAAACTTAAACAAAACAAAACTCAAGGCTGGAGAAATGGCTCAGCAGTTAAGAGCACTAGCTGCTCTTCTAGAGGACCGGGGTTCAATTCCCAGCACCCACATGGTAGCTCACAACTGTCTATAACTCCAGTTCCAGGGGATCTGACACCTTCATACAGGCACACATGCAGGCAAGACACCAATGCACATAAAATAAATTTTTTTTAAAAAAAGAAAATTCTACACACTATTTCCTGTTGACTTTATTTATCCCATCTTGGTTTCTGTAGATCCTCATGTATACATTTGGAGCAAATAGTGTAGAGCAGGCAGCTCTTCCCAGCCTCAGGAAGCCAGCCACTGGTGGGAATGCAGGACACCAGAAGATACGCTAACAGAGCTGTACCTATGAGCCCTGGAGTCTGCAAAAGCCCTGACACTGTGAATGAAGTTGGGTTTTTTTTTCTTTCACATGTATGTGTATGTACACTATGTATGCATGTGTGGCAGTCAGAGGACAACTTGCAGACATCAGTTCTCTCTTGCACTGTGTGTGTCTAGGGAGAAGTCAGGTCGTCAGGTAGGCACCTTGCCAGCCATTTCTTCAACAATACAGTACAGCAACCACACACATATTGTTCGGCATGTAATAGGTAAAAACTACTCTGAGATGATTCAGAACATACGTGGCTGGCCATAGTCACATAGCACGTGGGAGGCTAAGGTAGAAATGTCAGGAGTTCAAGGCCAGCCTGTTTCAAAACTCCAAATAGATATGTAAATAAATCAATTACTTGTGGGTATTTGTAATTATGTACAGACTAGGCATTTTATGTAAGAAACTTCAGTATCCATGTACTTGGTACCCATGGTTCTGGAACCAACAGGGGGTGACCAGGTATAGGTGTGACACACTTTGTCCAGTGGGTTTCTCTGAAGAACTCACCACTGCTACACTGATACCACATTGCATGAATGAATGGTTGTTTTGAAATACTTGAAATAAGTCTGAATGAAATTAAAATCCATTTGCATGATTATATTTCACATTCATACAAATGAAGACAGAAGGATCTAGATCTAGATATGCCAACTCCTGTAACTTTTTTTTTTTTTTTTTTTTGAGACAGGGTCTCACTACATAGACCAGACTGGCCTGGAACTCAGATTCTGCCCACTTCTGGGATTAAGATGTGCACTACCACACTCAGCTCCCAGCAAAGTTTCCAACGTTGACTAAGAAGAAGCTTCTAAGTTCTTATTCTAGTTTGAATAATATTCTCTACAGCATCATCAAAGCCACATCTTAACACACAAAAAGCACTCTTTATGGAACAATCTTCTTTAAAAAAAAAACACCGCCGGGCGGTGGTGGCGCACGCCTTTAATCCCAGCACTCGGGAGGCAGAGCCAGGCGGATCTCTGTGAGTTAGAGGCCAGCCTGGGCTACCAAGTGAGTCCCAGGAAAGGCGCAAAACTACACAGAGAAACCCTGTCTCGAAAAACCAAAAAAAAAAAAAAAAAAAAACAAAAACAAAAACACCAAATCAGTAGGGATGAATGGTGCACACCTTTAATCCCAGCACTTAGGAAGCAGAGGCAGGCAGGTCTCTGTGAGTTCGAGGCCAGCCTGGTCTACAGAGCAAGTTCCAGGATAGCCAAGGCTACACAGAGAGACCATGTTCTAGTTAGGGTTTCTATTGCTGTGATGAAACACAATAACCAAAAGCAAGTAGAGGAGGAAAGGGTTTACTTGTTTTACACTTTCATTGTAGTCCATCACTGAAGGAAGTCAGGATAGGAACTAACACAGGGCAGGATCTAGAGGCAGAAGCGGATACAAAGTCCATTGAGGAGTGTTGCTTACTGGCTTGCTCAGCCTGCTTTCTTATAGAACCCAGAACCACAATGTGCTGGGCCCTCCCCCACCAATCACTAATTAAAAAAATGCTTTAAGTGCCGGGCGGTGGTGGCGCACGCCTTTAATCCCAGCACTCGGGAGGCAGAGCCAGGCGGATCTCTGTGAGTTCGAGGCCAGCCTGGGCTACCAAGTGAGTTCCAGGAAAGGCGCAAAGCTACACAGAGAAACCCTGTCTCGAAAAAACCAAAAAAAAAAAAAAAGAAAATGCTTTAAATGCTTGCCTACAGCCCTATGTTTTGGAACCGCCCCCCCCAACATACACACACTACACACACACACACACACACACACACACACACACAGTTTCTCTGTGTAGCCCTGGCTGGCCTCGAACTCAGAGATCTGCCTGCCTCTGCCTCCCGAGTGCTGGAATTAAAGGCGTTTGCAGTCGCCCCCACCCATATGGAAGCATTTTCTTAACTGAAGTTTCCCCTTCTCAGATGACTTCAACCTGTGTCACACTGACATAAAACTAACTAGCAGAACATGCCTCAAAATACAAAACAATAATAACAAAAAAATCAATATTGTCAATACTGTCCACTACAATCTCAGGACCATTCCCTAATACAGTGGTTCTCAACCTTCCTAATGCTGTGACCCTTTAATACAGCTCCTCATATTGTGGTGACCACCAAACAAAGTATTTCGTTGCTACTTCATAACTGTTATTTTGCTACTATTATGAATCGTGATGTAAATATCTGATCTGTGACCCCTGTGAAAGGGTCTTTCTGACTCCCTAGGGGTTGCAACGCACATGTCAAGAACCACTGTTGTAGAGGCTAGAACGGTAACTGACTTGCTCTATCACTCAAGCATGTATGTTGGGATTTGAAGTTTCTTACCCCTATGCCTCATTGCTCCAGCTTCTCCCATATACCAATGAACACAAGTGATGGTATGATTATCCCACTGCCCCTACACTGCTACTGAAAATCCTCCTGCATAGTAAATACATTTCCATACGTAAAGTTGTAATTATGGGGTCAAAGGACCAGAGCATGGCTATGGCTCTTGCCACATAAGTTTCCAAAAGGGTGACAGTGGCTCTGAGCTGCAGGCAAGGTGCCTGGGAAATGTTAAACAGCATGGCCAGTCCAGCCTTGGCCTGCCTGCCACCACCATTCTTCCCATGTATCTGAGGAGTAGGTATGCTTTCTGAGTATCAACGATGCCAACATTTCTCTGCCCATGGTCTCTTCAATTGTTAACTTTGAATACCTTCTCCACACAGGAAACCCCCCCACCCCACATTTCTATCTCGATCCCCTGTCTGCTGCTGCAGCACACAGGGACTGGGAGAATTCCAGTCAGGTCTGCAACCTGAATGTGCCAATCTTCCAAAGAAATGTGCCTTGTATGGTGCAGTGGCACAAGCCTAGCATCCAAGCAGGAGGAGGCTGAGGCAGGAGGATCATGGGATTCAGGCCAGCCTGGATTACTCTGTGTGACAACAAAATAAAGATGGTGATACCTTCCTTCTTGAAGTGTCTTCCCTTCTTGGACAGTCTCTCCAGTGTGCAGAACTGGGTATCACCATTGTCACTCCTAAGGACTGCCTGAGCAAGCAAGCACAGCACTTGTGGAAACTAGCCAGCTGCCTACACTCTCTTCCTGGGGAAAGATCCTGTTCCCAGAAGAGAGGGAAGAGGCTCCGCCGGCTCAGCTCCTACCTGGGGAACTACTGACAAGACAGGCCCGCCCTTCCTTTTACATAGACTTGTGGTGATGCACACACAGCTGATGTGATTTGTCCAAAGGGCACAACTCTAAGACGGAGCTGAAGAGATCCAACCCAGGCTGAACCACCTATTTCTTGCACATTAAATGTTATTTCTTCCCATTCATCTTCCTTTTATCAGGGTAGGACAGAGGGAAAGCCTTGGAGGATTTCATCAAGCCCCACCATCAACACATACTTGAACACTTAGAATCTCATCACAAGACCCCACAAGGCTGGAGGTGAGCCACTCAGGAGCTCCTGTGACACCACAGAAACCACATTTGGCTAAAGGGGACAGCATACCCTCTGCACCACAGAAGCCTAAGTGCTCAAAGCCCAAAAAGTATCTATGCAGGAGGGGCACTGGTGTCCTGGGTACCTTTCTATGTAGCAGCTGTGCCTCCTGATAAGTACAGGCTTCCAGCCCCACAATGGAGAGTGGTCAGCTGCAGAGCCTCACCAGGCCTTATTGTTTTATCTGTAAGGTGGCCTGCCTAGCACAAGTGAGCACACAGTGAGAACTGACAATGCTCTGGTGGCCATTTCTCGTGTCCCTTAAGAGGCTTCTTAGCAAGGAGCAGGGAGTGTGGTGTCTTCTGGCACTCCCCACCCCCCTACCCAGCACTCAAGAGGCTGACAGGAGTAACAACATCTCCAGGCCAGCATGGTCTACATACTGAAGCCCTCCCTGTCTAAAAACAAGAAGAGTTACAGGAAGGATGTGGGGGACTTGGGAACAGAAGTCCATCCTGCAAGTCTACTGGCACAGGCCTATTCTAGCTGCCTGACCTCTGGAAACAAGTCCCTAACCCCCCTTCCTCATGGGACAGGGAGACAGTACATCCCTCACGCGCAGGATGACTGAACAGAAGCCAAGCACTGCTACCACCATCACACCTCAGACCACACAGGGTGACACTAGCCCATATCACGATAGGCACCCAAGCTTGGAAACATTAAGACACTCTCACTCCAAGATCACTAGAAAGCAACCAAGATGACCAAGAGCATGTATACTCATGCAGGCCCAAAGGGTTCAACATATCAGGTCCTGCCCAACAGCGTGCACAATCTCAACACTCAGCAAGAGTGGGTAACACACACAGGTCAGATGAACTGCAGGAGAAACAAAGATGGTGGGTCCTCCAAAAGAGCCTACCAAATCCTGCCACCCCAACCCCCATACTGTCAAGTGCATGCTATGCCCAGGCCTCATGAAACCTCCAAACCTAACCCATTCCCCTCAGCTTAGGCACTACTGTGCTCCGGAGCTGATCCACCAGCCGAGGTCTGAGTCAGAGCCTGGGACCCAAAGCACTCACACAATTCTGTTCTGACTCTCATTGTTTGAGGGACAGAAAAGCCAACTCCAAGGGGGAACAGTCAGCTCACTCGGCAGGCCTGACCCAGCAACTAGCATCTCACGCCTCTTCCACCTACATCAACGCCAACTCCATCAACAGAGTGCTACAACTTACACAGGCTCCAGTGGATCGTAGTGCTTCCCTGAGCTAATCATTGGCCAGGAAGATAGAGCCCTACAACTGGCCAGACTGAGGTGCTGGACTGGACGGCAGTGGAGCTGGATGGCCAGCTGTGTGCTATTAGCATGTTAGCACCCAAGACCCCGGCCACTGCATCCCCACTCTCAACAGCCTCTGGAGTCAGTGGCATCTACATCCTCCTAAGAAAAGGTTGCAAACCTAAGCTTTCCCAAGGTGGAAGGCAAACAGTGATACCAGGTTACAAGAGAAATAGACTGTCTTCATCATATGCCACCCAAGGAACTGTGGGTCCTTGGTAATAAGCAGTGGGTTCCACCAGATAAACACCCCAATCCTGGTTTGTGGCAACTGGCTCTGAGACTAACCAAGAGGAGATACAGGGCCATACAACTGACTATTCTAGAAGCCCCAAGATCCAGCCTCCTGGAATAGGAGAGCCCAGGATCCTTTCAGGTGGCCTAGAATGGTAGACCATAACACCAAAGAACACAGCTCAGCACACCCAGGGCCGAAGGGAACGGGCACCTACTCAAGACTGGGCTGCCTGGACATGGGGTGTCCAGGAAGAGTGCTGGACAGACAAGGCCCAACAACACAAGAGGAGAGCTTTAAAACCACATGAGGGCTCAAATTGTACTGGTAAAGCCAAAATGATGGGTAGGGGACAGTGGGTACCCCAGAAGGGGATGCACACAAAATGGGAACACCAACATAGTTAGAAGGCAAGGGCCAAGGCTCACTGGGAGGCTGCATCATGATGGGTACAAAGACAATGTAGCAACCCAGGAAGGCATTTTGGAGTGACAAACACAGCAGGTACTCTGGAGCCCAGGATGGCTCATTCTACAAAGCAGACAATGCCACTTTACATTCCCTAGCTGGTGGCATAGAAACCACATCTGAGACTGGGGCCAGTCCATGTCCCTAGTTCCTAGAGAGACTAGTGCAATGTGAGTTCCAACCTTCCACAGCAGCAACCCATACAAGCATAATCAGTCAAATGCACCATGGTGTGGTCTCCTAATCCCAGCCCAGACCAGGGTGGCCAACCTATTGGTCCTGTAGTCTCCACCTTCAGGACTCTCCTGGGGCACCTACTGTTTCTATCTGCTCAGTAGACCCTGCTTCTTCTGGAAACTTCCTATGGGGATTGGCACTTTCTTACAGCCCCATCCCCACCGAAATTGGAGACAAGACAGTGATTGCACACAACAATTACTTGGCCTGGTCCAGGAGGAGCTGCTGTTTTTGCCACCACGTGGAGGGAGCCTACCCATGCTTGGGCACCCCCCGACACACACACACATGTACATGATGACACTGAGAGCAACATAAAATGTGGTTCCCTCCCCTTCTCCCACCTCAACTTTAACCCCAACCTACAGTAATGACTCAGCTTTGGGAGGACAGAAAATGTGACCCTGCAGAACAAGAGTTTGGCAGCCTGGACAGGGGATGCTCAACACCCCATTCCTGGGAAGCCATATCCAAGTTCTTCCTAGGCAGCCACCAGTTGTCAGAGTGGGAACTCAGCTCCTTTAAAACCAGTGACAGCAGCACCCATTCACAAACCTCCTTGGTACCAGCTAGCCCTAAGCTGCCAGCACCTACCAAGAGCAGAGAGCCACCAGCTCTCATGTTGCCCAGAGCGGCCACACAACAAGCATCCCTTGAGCCTGTTGTCTGGTCAACCTAAAGGAAGCAGCAGCCTGGAAGCACAGATACAGTTTCCAGTTCCCCATGTTAACCAGGGGGATGAAACAGACAAGAGGAAATAGGCAGGGCAATCAGACCAAACCAGACCTCCTGCTCCCAAGCCTAGGGCCCCTCCATCCACACAGGGTGTAGGCTCTGGCCTGGGGCCCTTGTGTGCACAATAGGTCTGAGCTCTGCAGTTCCTCAAGTAACAGGGAAAATGATTTCAGCACCAAGGGACACTCATCCACAGTGAGGGCCAAAGTGGCAACCCACCACACCTGCACCAAGCTAACAGCTTGGCACCTGGGGGTGATCACAGGCAAATTCAGAGCTTGCAATAAAACCCTAACAGGCAGCACTTAGGCCTCTCTTCTTGCACACCACCCTCTACTTAACTCTGGACTTTCCATCTCAGCTGGTCTCACTGGCCCTCTAGAGGCGGCCCTCCAGACCCTGCCATGGACCCAGCTAATGGATGATGCTATCACATCAGACATCAGAATAAAGCAAGTGCTCTGTTGAGGGAGCCCCCAAAGGTAAAGCAGCAGGCTGCACAGCTGAGTTAGCCAGGATGTAAGGATGGGTGTTCAGCCACAAGTCAGCTAAATGAACACTAGAGTTTCGAAATGGTGAAGACTAGGGAGCCAAAGGCTACCTTCCCATCTAACAGCAGGCCCCACAGCAGACACTACAGGTAAGACCAGGTAGTATTCACCCTAAGTGGATTCCACAATGGCTAGCTCTGAAAACAGGCCAGGGGAGGTGGCTCAGCCAGTAGAGGTGCTTGCTGCCTGTCCCATGCAAGCCTGACAACCCGAGGTTTTTTGCCCCCCGAACCTACATAAAGATAGGAAAACCAACTCTATCAAGTTGTCCTCTGACCTCCACACAAGTGCCATGGTATACCTGGTCCCTCTACCCAATAAAATTTTTTAATTAAAAAGAAAATGCCAGGTGTAATGGTACATGCCTTTAATCTCAGCACTCAGGAGACAGAGGTAGGCAGATCTCTGAGTTCAAGGCCAGCCTAGTCTACAGAGTGAGTTCCAGGACAGCCAGGGCCACACAGAAAAACATTGTCTTGAAAAAGAATAAATCAGGCTGGGCGGTGGTAAGGCACGCACGCCTTTAATATCAGCACTGGGAGGCAGAGGCAGGCGGATCTTTGTGAGTTCAAGGCCAGCCTGGTCTACAGAGCAAGACCCAGGAAAGCCGCAAAGCTATACAAAGAAACCCTGTCTCGAAAAACCAAAAAAGAAAAAGAATAAATAAAGCAAGCAAGCAAACAAAACAAGACAGGCCACCCGTTACCATGGTAACTAGAGTTCACCCCCAAGGAAAATGTAGCCACCGGACCTGACAGTCAGGCCAGGACTTAATGAAGGAGGTGAGACACAATAAGCCATCCCAGAGACAAACTCCAGCCCCAGCCAAAGAGTCTGTGTCTTACTGGTGTGTGTGTGTGTGTGTGTGTGTGTGTGTGTGTGTGTGTGTGTGTGTGTGTGTGTATACCATCTCTTAGGCTTGCTTTGCTCTCACATACACCCCAATTATTGGGTCCACCCAGCTCAGGTTGGAGTGGCTACTGCCCTGCCCCTCACACAAGACTCACAAGAGTGGAGTGGCTGACCACAAGCAAAGATGTCAGTGGAGCCACCATCACTATCCACAGTGCACTCTCAGCAACTCACCAACCACTGATGTGTGCACTACAGAGCTCCTGACCAGAGTCAAGACGAGCAGTCAAGACACTGCACAAGGCAGAGGGGCCAAGGGTCTCTGCAATTAGGCCTCCTTCCTTTCTACCTTCCCCAGTAGTGACACTACTCAGTAGTCACACTGAAGGGAAGTCTATGGGAACACAGTAAAATCCAAAAGACTCCAAGTATGAAGCACTTCTATGCCCAAGCATTTTAGGTAAGGGACACTCGGTCTGTTTGACTCTCCTCTCAGATAAGCTCAGAGGTGACTGTGGCCTGGCCTAAAGATTGGAACCTGAAGCTAGGCATGATGGCACATGCCTTTAATCCTAGCACTCAGGAGGCAGGGGCAGGGAGATCTCTATGAGTTTGATGCCAGTGTTGAGGCCTACATAGCAAGTTTCTGACCAGCCAAAGGCTACAGCAAGACCTTTCTCCAAAAAAAAAAAAAGGGCACTGGGTGGTGGTGGCACCCACATTTAATCCCAGCACTCAGGAGGCAAAGGCAGGCAGGCAGGCAGATCTCTATGAATTCAAGGCTAGCCTGGTCTACAAAATGAGTTCCAGGACAGCCAAGACTGTTACACAGAGAAACCCTCTCTCAAAAAATCAAAACAAACAAAAAAAAAAACAAAAAAGGCTGAGACACCAACAGGAGGCAGAGAGGCATTCTGTGTGCCCACTGCCCTTTTACAGGTAACAGGGCAAGCAAGCAGCAGAAGGACTAAGCTCCAATGTCAGCCTGATTCCATCTAGCCATGTGGCCGCCAAGCCTCAGTTCCCACAGCAGACATCTGCCTCACAAGACTTCCATGCATGTGCTTTGAATGCACGTGCAGCACTGAAAGCTGCCAGCACCTGACATCCACCTGCTCAGATGGGAGCTGAGACAGTTCCAAACCAGCCCCTTTCCCAGACAACCCAGCAGGCGCTGGGAGGAGCTTGTAAGCACATAGAAAAGGCAGAAAACAAGACCCTTAATCAAAGGTGGGTGTGGGGCAGGCTACTAGTTACAGGCAGTTGGAAGTCTGAGGAGGATCCCTTGAGCTCAGATATTCAAGGCTAGCCAAAACACAACCGGAGAGTGGAAAGATGGCTCAGTGGTTAGGAACACTTACTTGCTGATCTTCCAGTGCTTCTGAGTTAGGGATCAGCACCCATGTCAGATGACTCACAACTACCTGTAACTCCAGCTCCAAAAAAATCTCGTTCTCTTACACATAGGCACGCACAAACGCTGCAGCCCATCATAGTTGTGCATGCCTTTAGTCCCAGTACGGATGCAGAGGCCAGCCTGGTCTACATAATGAGTTCCACAACATCAAGAGCTACACAGTAAGACTTTGCCTCTAAATAAATTAAAAAAAAAAAAAGGGAACCCATGCAATGAGCTTAGTGGTTTTAAACAACGAATGTTACACAGGAAGAAATGTGTATTTCAAAAGGAATGATTTCCAAAATAGAGGGAGCTATGGGGATAAATGGGGCTCCCCACCAGAAGGACTACAAAAGTTGATTCCCAGGTGTCAAATACAGGCGAGACCTGCTTTCTTGTCTAAGATGATTCCCAACTGAAAATGTCACTTCAGAGCCACACCCAAATTTGAGAACTTTAAAAAACAACAACAAAACAGCTACACAAAGCACACCAAAAGAGGACAGATGATTGGAAAGCTAAAATAAAGATGGGTTCTTGCATTCAAAACCATTTGGAGCCTGGAGTTTAAAGTAAGTGAAAGGGGTGTGCTGGAGAGACCCCTAGCAATTCCCAGGACCCTAGTAGCTTCAGCACAGCTCACACCTCCAGTAGCTCCAGCTCTAGAGGACAGGATGCCCTCTTCTGGCCTCCTCAGGCACCTGCACCAATATGGCATACACATCACTCAGACACACAAATACAAATCATTTTTTTTTTTAAGTGAAAGGGTGAAAGTTGCAGGAACCAGGAAGTGAATAAATATACAAACAAAACACTTCAAACCACTATAGTGGAGGCTCTGAGCTAGAGCTCAGCTCTGCAGGAAGACAGGCTGGGCAGTACTGAGCCCATGCTTCAGGGTCACCCAGCACTACTAGTTAGAGACCCAGTTTGCTTAGTCTCTCCTGGCCCCTTAGCTAAAGACAAGCGCCCATTTTCAGGGTAAAAGAGAAAGCAAATGTTCTCCTCTGTGCCTGGAAGCCAGTGTGCTCATCTAGCAACACTGGCTGTTACAACTGCTGCTGCCAACAGAAGACACCATGCCTACCTCTGAGCTCAGGGGAAACCTTTTTAAAAATTTATTTATTTATTTTGAGACAACATTTGTGTATAGCCCTGACTGCCCTGGAATTCACCATATAGACAAGGCTGGTCTGGAACTCAAGAGATCTTCCTGCCTCTGCCTCCCAAATGCTGCATGAGATTAAAGGCATACATCACCAAAGCCTGCAGAACCTTCTGTGCTGATGGTCCCTGGGCTCCCCAGGCTTCCCAGCCCCAATGGATGGATTCAGAAAAGTGCTGAAGCTCCCCAGCTCAGAAGCTGTAACCCCAGATGCCTGGCAGGCCTGCAACCCTAGAGGGGACATCACATCACCTCATCTCAAGTGTGGCCCTCCCTTCAACAATCCATAGAGAACCACAGAAGTTTGGGGAACTAGACGGCCACTACACAGCCCAAGGGGTCCTTGGTGGCCCTGGACTTCATAGCCTGCTGACCATTCAAGCATTCCCCTAAGGGCAAGCAGGGCTTTCTCCCAGGATTCCTGTCTTCCACCCTTGGTCTACACTCACATAGTACCACATCACTTCAGATAGGGTGCTCACCTATAGTACCAGCTGCCTAGAAGGTTTAGGCAAGAGTTCCAGGCTAGCCCAAAGCAGAAGAGCAAGCTACCAACTAAAAAAAGAAAAAGAAAATGAAGTTTTAGCCTTAGCCCACACCCAAGACCTCCAGGAGTTCTCTCAGACAGCTTGAAATGTACACAGCCCCATCCTGGAGTCCACAGGACAAACTGCTCAGTGACTGACCAACTGGACTACTCCTTCCAAGTCTATTCCCTTTGCACCAGAGACAAACCAAGAGCTAACCGCTGGCACCTGCTATAAAGCATTTAATTCTAAACTTCCAGATGACAGTATCCCAGAGAGTCATTTAATGCTTTCAAGAATTCTATCTTGAGCAGAGCAGTTAGAGGTGGCCTTCAGGAGGCAGAGGCAGGTAGATCTCTGAGTTCGAGGCCTGCCTGGTCTACAGAGAGAGTTCCAGGACAGCCAGGGCTACACAGAGAAACCCTGTCTTGAAAAACAAAAAACAAAAAGAATTCTATCTTGGGCTAAAGAGATGGTTCAGAGGTTAAGAGCTCTTGCTGGTCTTACACATGACCTGGGTTTAGTTCCTAGCACCCACATGGTGACTTACAACCCTCCATAAGCACATTTATAGTGCACATACACATATGCTGGCAAAACACGCATCCATATAAATTAAGTCAATCTTTTTTTTTAAATTTTTTTATATTAATTTAAAAATGTCAAGTGGGGTAGCGTTACTGCATGCCTTTAATCTCAGCACTCAAGAAGCAGAGGGACTCTGTCTCAAAAAAAATCTTTTGGAGGCTGGGGAGATGGCTCAGCAGTTGAGAGGACCCAAGAGGACCAGCACCCACATCAAGATACTCACAACCACTCCTAGAGACATGATGCCCTCTTCTGGCTCCCCAGGAACCTGCACACATGTGGCATACACACATACACACAATTTTTGTTTTTTTTAAAGAATCCTACCTTTGTCTAGCAAGATGGCTCAGCAAGTACAGGCAGTGTGACACAAGCCTAGCAACCGGAGTTCAACCTCTGGAACCCACATAAACATGGAGGGAGAAAACTGAGTCCACAAAATTGTCCTCTGACCTTCACAGATGTACCATAACTTGCAATTCTCCCCCATCAGGCACACACGAGCATGTACACAAGCATACTTAACAAAACAAACAAAAAGAATCCTACTTGCAAATAAAGACACAGGGAAACTGTTCCACTTGGGTTCAAGAGTTGCAGCCCTATGGCCAGACATGCACACACAGCACACCATTTTGGCCTCCCTTGCCAGACTCCAGGTCCCCAAAGGCAGGACTGAGTGCACTTAAGGCTGCCTACCACCCCAAGCACTATAAGCACTAGAGAGAAATAGCTCTGCCACCTTCTCAGATTTACCACAATTTTCCCTTGATGATGAAGACGTAACTGCATGGCCTCCCAGACCTGAGACTGGGAGGACACTTACAGTGCAGGTTCACTCACTCAGGAAAGGCATCCTATTTCATAGGACCCTAAACTAGGGAACACATGTGTCCTGAGAATGAAAGGAGTGCAGACAAAGTAAGGCCACCCAGAAAACACACTGCCTGCTTGCTACCTGCTGCCCAAACTCAGCTGCCTATTCTCACAACCAGCAAGTATGGGGCCAGGCAGCCTGAGGGCAGCTCACCCCCAGGAAATGAAAAGGAGCAGCCCCCAGCTTCAGATGTCTGTTATGAGAAGCAGATTCTCAGCGGTCAAGCTAGGACCAGTTTGGGATCTAGTGGTGCTGATGACTGCTAGAGTAGATGCCCCTTCACCCAACTCTAATCCTGGCACCCTGAGGTGTCTGTCTGCCACGAATACCAACATCCTAAATCAAGGGACAATACAATACTTTTAGATCTATGTCCAGGACAAAAGTCCCTTCCTCCAAGCTAGTGTTAGGACAGTTCTCCAGGCCTCTAGGACCTCCAGCTTTGGGGACCATCTAAAAACTCTCTGTGGACAGTCTTCAGAGAGACAAAATGTCAAACAAAACAGGATTCCAAAGTGATACTTGTTACCTTGCTTCCCAAAGTTAGAACTGCCACACTGCTCTTCTCCTGAATCCTAGTCACAGTAGAGAACAAGAGGAACACCATTGTACAGGACCAGGCAGAACTGACACACTCAGCTCCTATATCCTCTTTCCAGCAGGATCACTGGCCTTTTAAGTTAGTGTCAAGAGCTGTCACCTTGCAGCAGAAAGCAAAGCTGGAGCACTGACAAGGCAAAGTTCCAGGCTTGTTGGCACTGGGAAAAAGCCCCTGTGATGCTAACAGGTTCCTCCCTCCCAGCTCCAATCACAGGACTGGCGGGCCAGCCTCCCCTACTCAGTAAAAGTATTGGCTCAGGACACCCTTCCACCAGGCTAACATTTCGACAATGACAGGAGCTAACTGCAAAGGGTGCTCTGAGCCAGGACCTTAATGCAAGGCCAGCATGAAAGCACACTGCCTCCTGGCTCTTCACACCAGCTCACCCTGCTTCATGCCTTGTCCAAAGTCAGGTCTCCATTTCTCAACCACACACAATACTACTCAGTGTCAAAAGCGCTATCACTTAACCCTGGGTAAGTCCCTAACTCTGAGCCAGTCACCTTGCATGAAGTTGGTAAGAAACAAAAGCATCTTGTCCTCTCCTGACCACAGCAGACATCACTAGCACTATGCTGTCAAAAAGGCAACTGGCTTCATCCCACCTCCCTTTATGGGGCTATTGGAATGAACAGAACACACTGCTGGGGTGCCATACAAATTAACTAGGGGTGTACATTATCTCCTTAAACAGCTGGAAAAGTTCACACAATCCATCTTGCATGAATTCCTGAAGCAAGCACAGAAGGCCTTGCAGAACAACTCATGAAGCCACTGCAGCCCTTTCAGATTTGAACCTAGGTCTGGAAGAAGCTCTTCTAAGACTGCCCACCAGTTTACTCTGCTGCAAGAAACTCACAGGCTGGCCGAGGCAAATGACTCCAAGTGATGGCCATGGTGCCTGCTTCTTCAGGAGTGAGAGGAAGACAGCGGCTCCTGGGATCTCCTGCTCCAGAGCCTAGCAATGGTTGGATCAAGTCCTTCTTTACAAGCCTTCTCTGGCCTCCCACTGCTTTGCACCCAGGACCACAGACCTGCTTTGGCAAGCCCCATGCTGGATCACCAATTAGCTTTCCATGAGGCTGTACTGTCCTTCCATTGTCTTTTAAAGTGAAATCTGTTAGCTACAAGGTCACACCCACATTCCCCACAGACACATCTCAAGCCACCTGTGATTTTCTCAGTCACCAAGGCTCCAGTTAGGCCATTCCACAGCTGACCTTCAGGACATACAGCAGTCCCAGGGCTCCTTAAGAAAATGGGGGCTTGAGTTATAGGTTCAAGAGTTGAACGAGCATGGAGAAAGGGATCAGGACTCTTCTCTAGGAAAGGAGGCAAGACATGGAACATCCATGAGGACCCAATATCTCAGGAAGACATGGCTTTCCTCAAACAGGGAGGGCATCACAGGACCAAGAACCTTGTCCCTGGCCAAAGGGGGACTCACTATGATTTCTGTGACAGTGTAAGTCATACCCTTCGCTGTTATTCACAAGATTACAAGCAGATGTACAGCATACTTTAGAGACTGTCAACACCGAGCTAACACACTGAGGTAACTGAAGCTTCCAGAGTTCTGGAAGTCTGTTATCGGTCTTTTGCAAGGGAGAGGGGGACTTCCTGAAGCACAGAGCAGAAATGGCTTTCCTCTGGAGACCTCCTTGGTCAAGGAGCTGGTCAGTCAGATGTCGTTTCCAACTTCAGAGGCTGCGAACAGTAGGTCAGCTGCCTGGCACTGACTTTCCAAGCAACAGCTAAATTTGTTAGCCACAATTGTACGCTCATAAAGGTAAACATTAAATGACACCAATCTCTGTCACTTCTCTCTGAAGAGGGTTAATTTTAGTGTAAGCTCTTCAACTCTGTCCCCGTTTTGTGTTTTTTTCCATGAACATCTTAAATATGTGTCAATTACCAAGTGGTGGAACTCATAACTGGGCAGAGCAGATCAGAGAGTCCTGTGCCAGCACACAGCTCTTACCTGGGCCCTGAGCAATCCAGAGAAAGTGCAAATGACTGGGTACCCATCGATGCCTCAGGAAGAGATCAAGGACAGTCCTTCAGGCTGAGTTCTACAAAGAGGTCCTGCAAAGCCAGCACCTGTCACATACACATAGCAGTGCTCATGGATGGTCACTGACACATTGGATTTAGGAAAAAACTTCCCTCCTCACTCAGAGACAAGTTCTCAACTCCAACCACCACAATGAAGTCACATCACTACAGCCCTTTGAGATATACACTACACTCCAAGTAACTAACCCACAGGCCAATGAGTATAGTGACACTTAGGCCCAAGGGAAGACTCAAGAAACTAAGTTTGGGGGCCAGGCATAGTGGTGCATGCCTTTAATCTCAACACTCAGGAGGCAGCGGTAGGTAGATCCACTGTGAAGCCAGCCTGGTCTACACACAGTGGGTTCCAGATACTCTGTTTTAAGCACCCACAACCATCCCCGTGCCAAAAAAGAAAAACTAAAATTTGGGCCCTCTACCTTCCTTCTTTGACCCCCAAAAGAACCCTTTTAGTCAAAGTCTTACCTAGCACTTGGACCGCCAAGGTCCTGTCCCATCTGATCTACAGCATCATGACTGAATGTCAAAGCACTTGCTGATCCCAACACTCTCACAGGCAGCAGTCAGGATCCCTGATAATTTCTTAGCAAAGGAGTGAATACACAGGATTTAAGAATTACACTGTGGAAGCTGGACAGTGGTGGTGCATGTCTTTGGTGGTGCAGTACTTGGAAGGCAGAGGCAAGCAGATCTCTGAGTTCGAGGCCAGCCTGGTCTACAAAATGAGTTCCAGGACAGCCAAGGCTACACTGAGAAACCCTGTCTCAGGAAAAAAAAATTACACTGTGCACATTGTGGCTTCAGAAAAGATGCAAAAGCTACCGAGGCTACGTTTTCATATCACTTGCTTTTACCTTTTAACATCCCAATCATGTAATTGCAGTAACATCCGTAAATGGCAAAAAAAAAAAAAAAAAAAAAAAAAAAACCTTAAAAAGCCTTTAGAAGATTTTATCTAGCCTGTCCCTACTCCACCCCCAATAATGTCTAAAATATTTGCTAAATCAGTATCAAGGTGATCTTAATGGGGCCTGTCAGGAAGACAAGAATTCATAGAGATCAGGACACCTCCGTTTCTACCAAGACTGAACAAACCAATGTGAAGTCTTCTGAACACATGAGAATACAGCATATTGCTAAGAGTAATAAGCCAAAAAAATAAACAACACCTTGATCAAACCACAGTTACCTGGCCAAGCCCAAGATGATTTTTTTTTCTTCCATCTCGAGCATATTAAAAAGGGATCTCAAAGGCCACTTCCTGGTCTCCCAGCAACACTTCATACCTGGATGCCTGTGCATCTTTCCATGGCCCTGCTCCTCCCAGGAACAAGGACCCCCGCCCCACATACACACACACATTGCCAACAAACCTTTAGAAACAACACAAGAACAGATGAGATTAGTCTATGCTCACACGGGAAGAAAAGGGTGTCCCTCTGTTCACAGGACCCTTAGCAGAGAGAAATGAGACATGAAGTGACCCCTTACAGTTAACTCTTGACAGCCTAGAGACCAAAGCACCAGGCTGAGTCCCTGAGGTGAGGAAAGAGCGAAGGAAAGAGGACCGGAAAGTAGGGATGAGAAAACAATCGACTGTGATGGGCTAATTCAGTACCAAAACCCCAGGCTCTGGATTCTGGTCAGACACGCAATGAGGCATTTAGCCCAAGAAAGGTGACAGGAAGGATCCCATCCTTTGCAGGGTCGTCCTTCCTAGGTAGCGACCCCAGGAGGGGTTTAACAGAGGTATGTCCAGTCTCAGAAAAGAGGGGAGGCTCTCCAGGGATCCCAAGCAGCAAGAATGGGGACAGGGCGGGCCTATGGTTCTCTCCGAGTCCAAGAAGGCGATTTCAGCCAGAAAACGGAAAAGAGAAGAGAAGGAAAAGCCGAGACTCCAGAGGCGCGGGCTCCCCGAGTCATCGAGAGGGCACTAGTTGCTTCCCATCTTGCCCCCCGCAGGGAGGCCCTCCCGGGGGGGGGGTCTCAAGTCCCGGGGTCGAGGAGAGGCAGGGGGGGAACGCTGGGGAGCACCAAGGGCGGCCAGGCAGAGGCAACCGAGGAGAACCAATTCTGATCTCAGCCCCAGCGGTCCCTCAGTCCAGGCCGCGTGAAGCCTCGGCCTCAGGTACCCTGAGCAGCCGAGCTGCCTGCCTTGCCTGCGGTCCCCGGACCCGGGAGAACGAGAGGCCGAGATGGCAGCGGCTGTGGCGGGCAGGGCGCCGCCGGGAGAGGCCCCCTGACCGGGGGCGCGTCGGAGGGGGAGGGTCCCGGCACATGCGGCCTCGGTTCCCGATCTCGAGGCAGTCACTTACGTTGCTCTGGGAGTCGATGGCCTGCAGCAGCCGGTCCCTCATCTGCTGCGGAGACGCCGGAGCCGCTGTCATTGCCTGGGCGAAGCGGGGGGGAGCGGCCGGGCCGGCGGGCGGGCGGGCTGAGGCGGGGGGACGCGGGTCAGTCACTCGCCAGCCTCCGGGAACGGAGCCGCATGTTCCCCGCGGCGCTCGGGGAGATGGCGGAAGACGGAGGGAAGCGGAGGGGACCGGAGCTCGGGCCCCGGACCGCCGCCGCCGCCGCCGCCGCCGAGCAAGGAGGAGGAGGAGCCGACGGAGGAGCCGCCGCCAACACCGCCGCCGCCTCGAGAACCAAACTCCAGTGAGCTGCCCCCGCGCTGAGCACTCTGGGTAACCCGCGCCGCACGCAGCGTCGGCGCCACGCTGAGGAGGTTGGGAGATGGGGGCGGGCGGAGACGCTGGATTTGGGAGGGGCTGGCTCGTGAGCCACTCCCATTGCTTCTGCGCATGCGTGGGCATGCGCGCTTATCAGGTCGCTCCCGCCCCGCCCCACGGTCTGACCCAGAGAGCCGTTGGGAGGCAGTTGGGCGGGGCAACGGACGCTGCTTAAGGCCACGCCTACTCCGGACTGGAGGGCGGGGCTTCCTCGCGGAAGCGCACCCGCAGAGTCCTGGAACTCGGACTCTTGCTCCGAGCTGCGTCTGGACTGCGAAGAGGGGAAGACCCTCCTCCGGGTGGGGGGCCTCCTGCGTTCAGAAACGAGGGCATTGGAGCGGCCATAGGAACGCTAAGGAGGGCAGCGGTTGTCTACATGGAGACCCGCGCCGCGAGGACCTCGGAGGAGTTCTGCGCAGCCGCCGCCGCTGCAGAAGCCCGAGGCGCGGGTCTGCAGGGCAGTGCGTGTCCCCATGTGACCCGCGCGCAGAGGGGACCTAAGGGCACGTCTGGAAGCCGCCGCCTCCGCAGAGGGCGCAAGTCTGCAGGGCCTGCGCGATGCGGGCACCTCGACTCTGCATCCGTAGGGGGCGCGAACTCAGGAGGAAACGCCGCTTTCGTCGCCGGCCTCAGGGGCGGCCGGCTCGAAGTGGCAGGATTAAGAAGCCGGCGTCTTCCTCTTCGCGTTCACTTTGCATCTCAGGTGCCGGAAAACAGGAACGCCTCACCGAGGAGGAAAGGAAGTTCCAAGGTCACCTGGAGTTTTAGGTCAAACCAAGAAACGGAGGATGTCAAGTGTAAGGACTCCGGGTCCCCTGTCTCCTACAGATGATGGGGTGGGAGGGTGGGCTCCGACTTTAGCGCGCTGTACTACAGTGGCCTCGAGAGAAATACCTTCCCTTTTGTGTCGTTACCTTAAAGTTCCAGACTGGAAACGGAAGGGAAACATGTTATGGAAACCGCATGTGCTCCTGAGAGCTGGGCGACACCTGTTAATTTTGGATTTGCTGTACTTCTAGGGAGTGTCCGGTGGGGGAGGGGAGAAAGCCAAGCATTTAATTCCAGCGCTCGGGAGGCAGGAGGATCTCTCGAGTTCGAGGCAGCCTGGTCTACACAGTGAGTTCCAGACCAGCCAAGACTACATAGTAAGGCCCTGTCTTTTCCTCTCCCGACAAAAATTAAAAACTTTATTTAGGCTGGTTGCTTGGTTCTGCACCTGGCAGAAGATTGCATTACACTAGTAGAATGAACACATACTTCTCACATACACTCTCCCTGGCACGTGTTTGGAGCTCATGGTCCAAGTTGGAAAGCAGCCCATTTTGAAGATACATTTTATCTCACCAGATAAGCAAAATAAACAAATTCCTGAGACACCCGATCCTACTTTTGGTGTATCGAGACAGGGTTTTTGTGAAGCCTGAGCTGGTCTCTGTGTTGGTATAGTGTTCCCCAAAATATTGTGTACCCTAATAAATTTATCTGGGGTCAGAGAACAGACAGCCACTAGATACAGAGGCTAGAAAATGGTGGCACTCATGCCTTTAATCCTAGCATTCCAGAAATGGAAATCCGTCTGGATCTCTGTGAGTTCAAGGCCACATTGGAAACGGCCAGGCATGGTGACACACACCTTTAATCCCAGGGAGTGATGGCAGATAGCAGAAAGGTATATAAGGCATGAAGACCAGGAACTAGAAGCATTTGGCTGGTTAAGCATTTGGCCTGATTAAGCATTCAGGCTTTTGAGCAGCAATTCAGCTGAGACCCATTCTGGATGAGGACTCAGAGGCCTCCAGTCTGAGGAAGCAAGACCAGCTGAGGATCCGGCGAGGTGAGGTAGCTGTGGCTTGTTCTGTATCTCTGATCTTCCAGCTTCACCCCAATACCTGGCTCACAGGTTTGATTTTATTAATAAGAGCTTTTTAAGATTCGTGTTACATCTGGCGCCCAACTTGTCGGGTACGAATTCATGAAAAAGCTACTTGCCTGTGGTCTTGAGGGCCCCAGGTCTATCCGAGCTACACTTGGCCGGTTGTGGTGGCGCATACCGGTAGGTTTTACTGAAGGAGGGAGAGGCAGGAGGATCCTGATGAGTTTGAGGCCAGCCTAAGAGGCTTGCTAAGAAGCTGCGCCGGGACCCAATGACAAACAATGGTGGGACCATGGAGGCAGCGACTGCTGCTCCACGTTGCTGGCTTCTTCTCATCGTGTTGGTGACTGCGGTGATGCTGCTACCTGGGACGAAGGGTTTACTGCTGCTTGTTCAGAAAACAATTGCCAGGACCATCATGTTACAAAAAAGCATCGACAAAGGTCAGTTTGGAAAAGTTTGTCAAGACAAATGGTGGGGAGAAATTGCTGTGCAGATATTCTCTTCTAGGGAAGAACATTCATAGTTCCAAGAGACAGACATTTATCAGACTGTGATTACTCCAAACCATAGAGGAGGCACAAAAAAAAAGTCTGCAGTGAACCATGACCACGCCTAACAGCGACTTTGGAATCTTCAAAAGGATGACAGGACTCCACAATGATGATTCCACAAGGACTATGGTAAAGTCATTAAGCTGATTTACACCACCAAAAGGTCGACTTTGGACTACAAACTGCTTAGGACAATTTTGAGATGACTAGCTGAGATGATCCAGCCTGACAGACTACTTGAACAAAGACTTGAAACAAGCCCTGCACTTTCTCATTATGCAGTGGCTGGACAAATGATATAGGACTTGACAATTAACCCCAAAATTTTCTTTTCAGGATCCCCTAAAGATGGAAGTAATTTTAAGAAAACGACGCCCACATTCCCAAGAGGTGGGATGGGAGGTCTTTGGTCGTTTAATGAGTTATGGATATTGTCATTGTTTATTATGGTTGGTTACAAGTTGTCAAGGGTTAGGAAAAGGGCTAAGCAAAGGAGATTAGATTTAAGGTTCTTGTTTTAAAAAAAAGAAAAGAAAAATGTAAATACTTTACATTGGATTGAATTGTTTTATATTGTATACAAATTATATATATTGAAATTGATATTGTTAGAAAATGCTATATGTATATTTCTAATTGTACTTATACCATTCATTTAACAATGTAATGCAATTTTCTGATCCTTGAATGTTATTATTACCAACTATTAGGATATAAAGAAAAAGTTGGTAGTTAGACATTATAATAGAACTTGTAGTCATATTAGGTATGTTTTCAAGATTGAGCAGATATATTTTAGATAGACGGGTCATCTTCAAACCCTTCAGAGATCTACAGAATATGGCATTTAAAATGTTTTAATAACTTAGAAAATTTTTCTTTTTTGTTATGACTATGAGACATGTCGGCTCCTGGCAGTACCAATCTACTTCAGAGAAAATATGGGCATTGAAAAAACTGCAATTGGAGTTAACTTTCATTGTGGCAAAAGTTAGCCACTGGACAACAAAGTATCCTCAAATCAACAGGACAAAATGGACAGACAGGACATGAAACAAAGGACTACTGATTCTTGCCAAAACAAGTGTGGTTATGGCTTTATCAAAAGGCATCTTCTGAGGCCAGGACAATATGGCACCGTCCCTGAAGTGGCCTTCGCAATTCGGAAAAGGTACAGTGCCCTTTTCTTCGAAGGCAGCTGAACAGGCAGTGGGCCGATGGCTTCTGATGTGTAATGGAACAGCAGCTGAAACAGTTATTCTTGAAGAGTAACTAAGCTCACGCCTCTCAGTAGTAGACTGCCTTTTAACAGAGGGATGTGGAGAAGAACGGGATGCTGAGATGAAGCCACATACACACATAGCCAAGAAGAATGGACAGCTGAATTAAAAAAAATCAACAATTTCCAGAATTTAAAATCCTGAATCATGACATGACACTAGTGGAATTCAGGTGTTTCTGGTACATGGACTGCTCTCACCCAATGTGAGGTTCAACTGTTGAACTTGTGTACATCCTACTTCACAAATGAGTCTGTCAGATACGCTAAGCCTATAGGCTGAAGATGATGCCCCAGCACTGCGGAGAAACCTCAGGTGACTGTCCAGGCAGCTGGCTGTTTCTGTCAACTCAAAATTTTTTGGAAGTTGCTTGCATGCACTTCTTGTTTTTATTTTTGTTAGCTAATATTTCCTTCTTGGGTCTCTGAGGGAGTTGAAGATTAGTTAGTTATAGTTGAAGATTAATTAGGATAGAAAGTGAATTAGATACCTTTTGGACTTACCAAAATAGGATAGATAATGGAATTATTTTCTCTGAATTTGTCAAATACAAATGGATTAGACATTGTTTAGGTATTTATTACTTGTATATATTGTATATAGTTATTGTACTTTTGTATATAGTTTTTCTTATGTTATAAGCTTTTTCCTTTTTTCTTTTTATTAAAATAGAAAAGGGGAAATATGATATTTTGTACTAAAATGTTATTTGTATGTTAATAAATAAAGTTGCCCGGGGGGTCAGAGCTATTAGCAAGCCATAGGAAAGCCGGGCGGTGGTGGCACACGCCTTTAATCCCAGCGCTTGGTAGGCAGAGCTAGGTAGATCTCTGTGTGTTCAGGGATACAGCCAGCATTGGATACACACGCCTTTAATCTCAATACCAACCAAAAAAGACCTGGAGGTCTATACAGACAGGCAGTGACGAGGTGGTCATGTGGTTGGGTTTACAACCAATGAGAAGGCAGAACCGAAAGTCTTTATAAAGACTTTAACACAGGGGTAGCTCTGGTTCGGAGAGGTAGGACCACCGCAGGAGGAAGGGTAAGGTTTTAGCTCTTAGCTCTGACCTCTTGGCTTTCTTCTTTGCATTGGTTCTGTGTTTCTATTTAATAAGAAGGTTGGTTACATCTACAGGTCTCAAATGTTTTGTTCCTGCCAGTGCCTCCCTAGTGCAGGACTTCAGACTTGCCAACCTGCTGTCTTTTATTATTATTAATAGTTGGTTTTGGTTTTTTTCTCACCCTTACACAGGGCCTCACTATGCAGCCCTGCTGGCCTGCATCTCACTGTGCAATTCTGGCTAGCCTGGAACTGGAAGAGATACAACTGAATCTGCTTCCCAAGAGCTGGGAGTGCACCACCGTGCCCTGCAGACCTGCGTTCTTAATTGTTCATTCAGTGGTATAGTGTGCCCTTGTTCAAAACAAGTATTATAAACAGGCAGTTGGTTTTGCATGAGTCAAGTTAGGAAAGATATTGGAAAGCATTCAATTCACCTGCTGGCTGGATTATTTTAGACTTCTCCCCAGGCTTTTGAGACCATTTATAGCCTAGCCTGGCCTTGAACCTTTTTTCTTTTCTTTCTTTTTTTTAATTTATTTTTTAGATTTTTTTTTTCTTTTTCTTTTCTTTTTCTTTTTTTTGGCCTGGCATGGTGGTGTATGCCTTTAATCCCAGCACTTGAGGAGGCAGGAGGATCTCAATCCAGCCTAGTCTACTTAGTGAGTTCCAGGACAGATAGGGATATGTAGAGAGATCCTGTCTATAAGTAAATATTTTTCATTTGATAGTAATGTTTTTCCTGTAGTGTGCCCATGTGCATGCCTGGTGTCCACAGGCCAGAAGAGGGTGTCAGACACTGGGAACTACAATTATAGGCTATTGTGAGCAGTTGTGGGGGTGCTGGGAATTGAACCCTGGTCTTGGACTCTTCATGCTGCCTCCACTCCCAGAGTACTGGAATTACAGGCATGCACCACCACGATACCTGGCTCTTCTCTTTTACTTATTTTCTTAAAGATTAATTTTTATGTGTGCATGTGTGTGTGCATGTGTGGCTCACACCGTATGTATTCAGGTGCTTGAGGCAGCCAGCCCCATCATTTGGGTAATGGGAATTGGACTCAGGTCCTTAACTGCTGAGCCATCTCTCCAGGCCTTTTTCTGATTTTACTTGTTTGTTTGTTTGTTTGTTTGAGGCCGTTTCTCTGTGTAGCTCTGGCTATCCTGGAACTCAGAGCTGTGCCTGCCTCTGACTCCCATTTTCTGATTTTAAAATAAACTCAAATATTGTGGAAGTCCTATACATGCAACTTTTTATCTCATTTTGGTTGGTTATGTGGTGTGAGTGTGTGTGTGTGTGTGTATGTGTATGTATAAAACAGTGTTGGGTTACATGTGTGTCACTGCTCACATGTGGAGGGGACAACTGTACCTAATGAGCCATCTGGCCTGCCTCGCTCTTGCTTTTTTGGGACAAGCTCTCCCTATGTAGCCCAGCCTAGGTAGGAATATGTGTTCCTCCAGTTGTGTGAGACTCAAGTGTAGTCCTGTTTAAAAGTGACACTAGCTGGGCCTGGTGGCCTACTACTGTCACCTCATTGGTCAGAAAGTGGACACAAGAGGATCAGGATTCAGATACAAACTTGGCTGTGTGTTGAATTTGAGGCCCACCTGGGCTATGAATACATAAACTGTCTCCAAAGGGGGAGGGGGTGTTGGCGTGGCTAGAGAGATGACTCAGAGGCTGCTCTTCAAGAGGACCCAGGTTCTATTCCCAGCATGTATATGTTCAAGAGATCTGAAGTCACCTTCTGACCATGAGGGCACCAGGCATGCATGTGGTACACGGACACACATTTAGGCAAAAAACACTCACATAAAATAGAAGGAAAAAGATTTTTTAAATTTTTATTTATTTATTTATTTAGAGACAGGGTTTCTCTGTGTAGCTTTGGAGCCTGTCCTGGATCTCACTCTGTAAACCTAGCTCTGCCTCCCGAGTGCTGGGATTAAAGGCAAGTGCCACTGCCACCCAGCTAAGGAAAAACTTTTTTTTTTTTTTTTTTTTTTTTTTTTTTTGGTTTTTCGAGACGGTTTCTCTGTGTAGCTTTGCGCCTTTCCTGGAACTCACTTGGTAGTCCAGGCTGGCCTCGAACTCACAGAGATCCGCCTGGCTCTGCCTCCCGAGTGCTGGGATTAAAGGCGTGTGCCACCACCGCCCGGCTGGGAAAAACTTTTAAGTGAAGTGATTAGTTAAAGTTTTGATTAACTCTGAAGGGAGTTCACAGACATGTAAAGTAATTCAGTGCTTATCTATATCCAAATTCAGAATGCACAAACTTGTTCTTTGGTATCCACATTTGAAGCTAAACTCTGAGCCAGGCTGGTTGACCCTCAGGGCTGTGAACACACCTGCTATCCCAGCACTGGGCGGAGGAGGACAGCAAGTTGGGAGGCCTGGTGAGTCTACATGGTGAGACCCTGTCTCAAAAACCAAGGATATCTCCAAAGAATCCATAACTTATGAAACAGAGTGCAGCTGGGACATATCTGAAAGGGTGGCATTTCAACTAAGACCTTTCAGTGTTATATACACCCTGACCTGGTGTGTAGAAAATTCCAGGAATTTTTGCAAAGGAAGCAACTGGAGCAAACAAATATGCACACACAACACAGGAGGTAGTCCCTGACAGCGTTGTCAGCAGGAGTCAGAAGCAAGCCAGATGGAATACCAGAATGTTGAAACAGGACAGCCTAGGGATGTAGTGAACTATCATCTAGGACTGTGGAGGTTAAGACAGGATCAGGAGCTCCGGGTCATCCCCAGCTACAATGTGGGCTCCAGTGTGGCCTACAGAAGTGCCCAACACAGTGACAGACTTCTTCCAGCAAGACCACACATTCTAAGCCTACCCAAACAGCAGCAGGAACTGGGGACCAAGTGTTAAAACATCTGCACGTAGGGGGCCAGTCTAATTCAGACCACCACGTTGTACTCCTTGACCCCTGTGGTGGTGTGAGCCCGATAGGCTCACAGTGAGTGGCTCTATTCGGAGATATGGCCTTCTGGAGGAAATGAACCCATGGGGTAGGCTATTAGATCTCAGAAACTCAAACCAGGCCTAGTGGGTCACTTCTCTTCCTGCTGACTACAGATCCAAATGTATAACTCAGCTACCTCTCCAGCACCATGTCTGCCTGCATGCCACCATGCTCCCTACCATAATGATAATGGACTAAACCTTTGAACTGTAAGCCAGCTCCAATTAAAAGTTTTTCTTTTGTAAGAGTTGCTGTGGTCATGGTGTCTCTTCACAGCAATAGAAACCCTAAGAAAGTCGGGCAGTGGTGGCACAAGCCTTTAATCCCAGCACTCGGGAGGCAGAGCCACGCGGATCTCTGAGTTTGAGGCCAGCCTGGTCTACAGAGTTAGATCCACGACAGGCACCAAAACTACATGGAGAAACCTTGTCTCCAAAAACAAAAAAAGAAAAGAAAAGGAAAAACCCTAAGAAGTTGGTAGCAGGAGTGGGGTATTGCTGTGACAGGCCTGACCAGGCTTCTGTTTGAAGGAATGTGAATTTAGGGACTGTGGATTAGAAAGGCAGATGAGCTGGGCCATGGTGGCACACACCTTTAATCCCAGCAGAGGCAGGCAGATCTCTGTGAGGCCAGCCTGGTCTACAGAGAGTTCCAGGATAGCCAAGTTTAGGCAGTGAAGGAAACGGGAAAACAGAAGGCTGGTGAAGATGTAATTGAATGACTGGGCCATGTTCCAGCCCCCAGCAAGCAGCAGAACTTAGCAGGTTCAGCCATGTGGTTCTGGCTTTAGAGTTAAGGATAGAAGAAAGAAGTTATGGAATCTTCTTCCACGACTAAGGAAAGCCACTGAGGCCAGGCATGTGTCAGGGGTGTCCCTGCATTGAGGCCTTGAGAGGCCATTGCATGACGCTGTGAAGCTGAAGCCTGGATTGGCTTAGAGACCCCAAGATGTTGGAGATGCCAGAGCCATGGGATACCTGCTGCGGTGAGCTGCTAACAGGGAGTGGAACCAGCCCAAGAGAGAGAAGTGTGCTGCAGTCAACAGAGCTGAAAGGAGCTGGAGATCTGAAGAGCACTTTTGACATCAGACATGAAAATACAGAGTTTGGAATTTGCCCCGCTGCTTTTCAGCCTTGCTTTGGTTCAGTATTTCCTCACTATGCTCCCTTTCCTACATTTTGGAATGGTAGTGTATATTCTATGCCATAATATGTTAGAAGAATGTGGACTGCTTTTTTATTTTGATTTTACAGGGGATTACAGTTAAGAGATTTGCCATGAGTCTTAGAAGAGACTTTGGACTTTCACAGGGTTGAGACTGTTACAGATTATGGGGACTTTTGGTGTTGGACTAAATACATTTTGTATTATGTTATGGCTACAAGCCTTTGGGGGTCAGGGAGTAGAATGTGTGGTTTGAAAGAAAATGGCCCCCATAGACTCAAAGGAAGTGACACTGTTAGGAGGTGCGGCCTTACTGGAGTAGGCATGGCCTTGTTGAAGGAAGTGTGTCACTAGAGGGTGGGCTCTGAAGTCTCAGAAGCTCAAACCAGGCCTCCCTTACGATACTGGTTCACTTCTCTTCCTGCTGCCTGCAGATCCAGATGTAGATGCCATATCTGTCTGTATGTCTCCATGCTTCCCACCATGATGATAATGGACTTAAACCTCTGAACTGAAAGCCAGCTCCAATTAAAAGTTTTCCTTTATAAGAGTTGCTGTGGTCAGGGTGTCTCTTCCCAGCGATAGAAGCCCTAAGACAGCCCTATAGACTTGTAGCCTTGTCATGCTGCAAAATGCATTCAGTCCAACTTCAAAAGCCCTTATGGTCTTTTCTCAGTTTCAGCATTGCTTAAAAGTACAAAGACTCTTCTGAGACTGAAGAACTCTCTTAATTTTAAACCCCTGTAAAATCAAAAGAAGTTGCATACTTCCTACATACAGTGGCACAGAATACACATTACCATTCCAAGGAGGAATAGGGGCATAGTGAAAAATGCTGGACCAAAGACCAAACCCACCCACCAGAGCAAACTGTAGCTCCATGTCTAGTGTCAGAGGGCTGAGATGACGCTGTGCCTCCAGGCTTGCTGCCTTCAACACACTTCTCTCTCAGGCTGGTTCCACTTTCTGTGTGCAGCTCTGCTTGGCAGACATCCCACAAATCTGGCATCTCCAATACAATGGAGTTTCCAATGCAACCTAAGCTTCACTTTCACAACTCCACACAATGGCCTCTTAAGGCCTTCAAGCAGGAATTCCCCTGCCACATGCTACCTTTGGTGAAAGGAAGCTTAGCTGGGAGAGTCTTGCTCTGAGGGCGTCATTCCCTTTGTTCCGGGGCAGAGAGGCCTCTCCTTACTGGCGCGGATTCAGCAGTTCCAGCCCTTCGGTGCACGCCTTCAGTGTAGTACTAAGCTTCCTTGGGTTTGGGTTTGGGTTTTGGTGTTTCAAAACAAAATTTTTCTGTGTAACATGCCTGGCTGTCCTGGAACTTGCTTTATAGACCAGGCTAGCCTCAAACTCACAGAGATCCACCAATCTGTACCTCCTGAGTGCTGGGATTAAAGGCATGCACATCACCACTGGGCTCTTTTTTTTTTTTTTTTTTTTTTTGTCTTCAACCCACACATTTCATGTTTATTCTGCTCCGTTGCTCTTTTTTATCAAACACCTGTATAATCATTAGGAACACTAACCACAGATTCAACATAAGTAGCCTTTGAATGTCCTCCACCAGGGTTTTTCTGTGTAGCCCTGGCTGTCCTGGAACTTGCTCTGTAGATCAGGCTGGCCTTGAACTCACAGAGATCCACCTGCCTCTGCCTCCTGAGTGCTGAGATTAAGTGTGTGAGTCACAAACACCAAACTATCAACTAACCAGTTACTTTTCTGTTGCTATGATAAAACACCGTGGCTAAAAGCAAGTTCCAGAAGGGGTTTCTTTGGCTCCAGTGCCTACTTCCTCCCCCAAGGCCATACCCCTAAACCGTCCCAAACATCTCCAAATGGGGACCAGCTGTTAAATTCCTGAGTCTATAGGGGACTTTTCTCATTCAGACCACCACAGTGGCTCCAGCTTGTGGCAGTCCTCCAGCCTCAGCCTCAGGTGCTGGGATTCCTGGTGTGTACTACCACATACCTGGCTGCTTTTTGTTGACTCTTTGTGTCCGGTTTTTTGAGGCATGGTCTCATTACCCAGGCTGACCCGCAGTGAGAATTAAACTCCTTTAAGCAGAGACCTGCTCTGCCCGGAAGCACAGGGATGGATACACTCCCAGAATGGCTGTGAGGGTTTCTCCAGTGCAAAGACATCTTGGCAGTTGGGAGCCAAGGAACACCGCAAAGTCACACTGTGCAACAAACCTCACACAAGAGATCTTCTGGGGAGAGACACAGAATGGTAGCTACTTCTGACCAGGAAGAGAGACGCAGGTGGGCGGGATGTTATAGGGTTTGGGCGCATGCGCTGTGAGCTAGTGGGAAAGTGCAACAAGGCAAAAAATTGTTTGGCCGTAAATGCTGAGTCACAGGGTCTGGAATTCCCAAGTCTCAGGAGCTCCAGGTCAAGCTAGGGGCAAAGTGTTCTTTGCCTGACCTTTTCCCTACATTCCTCCCTTTTTTGGTCAGTATTGATAACTAATCAGGGGTCGGGAAAGAGGGCGACATTATCATTAAGCTACTTTGTATGGGGTCATCAAAGTCAATGGGGTAAGCATGATCTTTGCCATCAGGACATAATCAGGGGTCGTAGGCCTCTTGTCCCACATTTAGGGACTGATAATCTTGTAATAAGAACTGATTAAAGGTCTGGGTAAAAAATTGTGGGGGCCTGGAGATGGCTCAGCAGTTAAGGGCACTGGCTACTCTTCCAGAGGACCTGGGTTCAATTCCCAGCACCCACATGGCAGGTCACAACTGTCTGTAACTCCAGTTCCAGGGGATCCAACACCCTCACACAGATATACATGCAGGCAAAACACCAAAGCACATTTAAAAAAAAAAAGTCTTGAATTTGTTGTTGAAATCTTATTTGTTATAAAACAAGATGTGACTAGTAGGGTTAAAAAGGGAGTATCCAATCCCAGTTCCATACTGGACTGTCTATGAGCCACCAGCCAGAGGCGACAAGCTGTTCCTTAACATTTTTGGAGATCTGTCCAGAGTTGTCCGATCTTGTCTTTTACTGTATCTAACTGGTTAACATAGTAGCAACATTCCTCCCTGAGGAAGAGGCAAAGACCACCTTTCTCGGTTGTTAGTAAATCTAATCCTTGCCGATTTTCTCTAATGGTTTTCAAGTGGTTTTTGTAGAAACAAGAATTTTTTGGGTTTTTTTGTTTGTTTGTTTGTTTTTTCCCTGAGACAGGGTTTCTTGTGTAGTTTTGGTGCCTGTCCTAGATCTCACTCTGTAGACCTGGCTGGCCTCAAACTCACAGAGATCCGCCTGACTCCGCCTCCCGAGTGCTGGAATTAAAGGCGTGTGCCACCGCCACCCGGCAAGAATTTTTTTTTTTAAGATTTATTTATTATGTGTTCTGCCTGCATGTATGCCTGCACTCCAGAAGAGGGCACCAGATCTCATTACAGATGGTTGTGAGCCACCATGTGGTTGCTGGGAATTGAACTCAGGACCTCTGGAAGAGCAGCCAGTGCTCTTAACCTCTGAGCCACCTCTCCAGCCCCCAGAATTTTTCTTAAAGCCACAATAACCTCCTTGCCCTGCATAAGCAGGTCGAGTGCCCTATCATATTGTAGAACTATTTCAGCTAATGAATTTACCTGTTGATAGATTTGAGTCCATTTGGTTTTATCAGGTACCTTTCCTGATATGCCTGTAGGTAGCCATTTTGTCCCCGTTGTCAGGGAGTTTCCTTTTGACCTAACATTCCAGCCTTTTGTAGAGGGTAGGGGGCAATTTGCTTTCTTCTGTAACTACTTCACACTGAAATTAGGACGTCATTGTCAGGGCCTGGAAGGCTGGAATCCTAGTCAAAGGCCGGGAGGGGATTCAGGCAATGGGGCATTCCTGGGTGGTGTCTGTCAGCCAAGTGGAAATCTGCTGAGACAGATATAGACTAGAGACAGACGTTAAAGTATAGAAACTTAACGGAAAATCTTACATTTGGAACTTTCAGGCCCATAGTCCTGGTAGTTGGGGGAGGGGAGGAGTGGAGTCCCAAGAGCAGGAGAAAGATCACACCTTCAGGAATGGGCAAGTGGGGAAATGGAGGCTCCACTTATCTGGAGTCCATTACCTGTGACAGTTGGATCCAAGTTCTATGAGGCCCTCGACTTTCTGATGCTTACATAGATTTTTTTGTTTACAAGAAGAGATAAAAGTTTTAGGTATTATTAGCATTTAGATATATATTAGCATTACCACTGTTTGTGATCTGTCCTGAAATCCATACTGTAGAAAGAACAGCATCATGGCTTCAAGTCATAGCAAAAGCTTTGGATCAAAAAGCATGAATATTTTCCCTCTGTCCAGAGAGATGGCCATACAGAGTGGATAGGCATGTTTTTAGCATGATGAGAAGCACCTTTAAGCCTATACTTAGAAGGCACCCAAAGAAAATTTACAATTTCGAGCTTGTTTCTGATAATAGCAGAAACGCTTTATCAGCTTATCAGAACTCCATTGATCAGTTTTAAAACTCTGAACCTTCAAAATAGAGGGGGTAAAATCTGAAACATTTTTCATTATATTAGATTACTTTCTTTTTCTTCTCTTTTTAAATGTATTTTTTATGTATGAGTGCTTGGTCTGCATGTATGCTTGCATGCCAGAAATGGTTTTGAGCTCACAACCATCATGTGGGTGCTGGGAATTGAACTCAGGACCTCTGGAAGAGCAGCCAGTGCTCTTACCTGCTGAGCCATCTCTCCAGCCCTAGATTACTTTCTTATACATTTACAACTTGCATTTACATATCTTAAAACACTAGCTTTTAAAACACATCCTCAGACACTTTCGTGGACCCTCAGAAATTGCTAAAGCTTTCTTTCACATTATCATCCATCCATTTACCAGAGACACGAGTAGTTATTGCTGAGAGCAGTCATTGCAAAGCAAGTTCCTTTCCATCCTTTTGCCTTGTTCTGCTCTCCTGTCTCTGTCACAGTCAGGTGGCCCTCCTCACACCACACAGATTGTGGAGGAAACCTTTAAACAAACATGCTTGGGTCCTAGAGGAGGGGGAGCCACAACCCAACTCCAGAGCCAGCTTTCCAATAAAGTAGAAGAGCATAAAACATCTTTAATATTATCCACATCCAAAAGACATTTGAATCTCTGCTAAATGGAATCCAGTGACCAAAAAGCAGCCCAAAGATAAATTTTGAGTCCTGGACATCGAAGTAGCCATGGTAAGTGGCAATAGTGCTGGTGGCTGGCAGCGCCAAAGAAAGCAAAAACAAAACCAATAAACCCAGAACACAGAAAGCTCACACACTCAAAGGAGACCAGTCAGAAACAAAACATATAGTGGCCACAGTCATTCAGCTGAGCCCCACCCACCATCTCAGCTCCCATGTTTGCCAAAGACTTACAGACACACCAGAAAAGAGACTCATCTGCATACAGACAGACAGACAGACAAAACTTTCCAAACAACCAGAAACAGGTGGGCAGGCAACATCTTGCTTTTTGCCCTGGAAGTGAAAGGGTTTTGTAATTGGATTATAAGAAGGGGTGATGTTTGGGTATAGAGGTGTTTTGGGTGGGTGTCCCACACTCAGGGATTCACCTGGAAGACTGGCAAGGGAAACAGTATGTCAGCTCATGTGATTTGGAGAAGAAGGAGAATGACGGATGAGCCTTGGGTCAAGCAGATGGGGAAGCAAAGGAAATAGAGGCTCCCACTTTGACTAGGAGTCTCTTCGCAGCAAGGGGATGGAACAGGCTGATACATTAGGAAGGAATGGGTAAGGAGACTACCTCTAAAGACACACTGAGTGGTGGGATTGGCAAGGTTATTCCCCTACTCCGACAGTAGAAGAACAAGAAAGAGTTCCCAAAACTCCATCAAAACCAAGTAAGTGGCCCCAGTGTCCAAAATGAAGGAGATGGGTCACCCTGATACTGTGATGACTACCCACGGCTCCCTGTTGGAGATAGTGGTGGTTGGATCAAGGGAGGCCAGGTCCCTTCAGTCGTCCATGGTCAGCTAGAGGGCGATCTAGGCCTGATGTCCCCATGCCACAAAGGACATGGGAGCAGTCAACAGCCCAATGTCCCCCTGGATGGCATGTTTGACATGGTTGAGGTGGTTTACAAGGGCTCGGGCAGGCCCAGGCTCTCCTGACCACATTTGAAGCAAGAACCTGGAGGTTCTTGGGTTTGGGGAGGTGAGGGACCCTGGGCAGTTGCTATGGCTAGCTGGAGGGCCTTAGCCAACATCAGATATTTTTGTTTGGGGGCGTTTTCATCTCTTCCATGGTACACCGTGAAGGCCAGCACCAAGACTTCTGCCTCTGAGTCAGGGGTCCTTTCTCTTGACATTTAAGTTTGACCTTAATGTCAGGGAAACTCTGGGGGGGAAAGCAGGTTATGAGGATTTGTTTCCCATCTGGGGTCACGGGGTCCAGAATGATGTACTGTAGGAGGCCTTTGTAAGGCAGTCCAGGAGTTGAGGTGGGTTTTCATGTTCATCCTGGGTGACCTTTTGGATGTTTTCATAATTTACTGCTGGTCAGCTTTATGGAGACCAGCCAGGAGGCAAGTAATAAATTGATCTCTAGCTAAAATGCACCCAGGGTTTTGTAGTTCCATTTGGGATCCCAGTTGGGGACCATCTCAGCTCCGACTAGGTGGGCAGCATTAGTTTAATGGAGTTCGTCTGCATGAGCCCTAGCCTGTTCCCAGACTCTCCTGCACTCCTTGAGTAGAAGGTTGTTGGTGAGAATCTTACAAATGTCCTGGAAGGTGAAGTTGTCAATGATACCGCTAGCTCTCCCAGGACTTGACCATATCCCAATTTGTAAGTTTGAGTAATACATTGGAGTTCTTTAATAAAGGTGGAGACATTAGTAATATAGGACCCCAATCTTTTTTCTCTCTGAGAGAGTCATTTAGTGAGAAGGAGAGATGTACCCTGACCAGCCGTCCCCCTCAGCAACTTCCTGAAAAGAGAACTATGGTCAGTTAGGCAGGGTAGAGGGGAGGGAGGCAGCGGGGGTGGGGGGGGGGAGGGGGTGTCGGCAGAGTAGTAGGAAGGCTAAGGGCTGCCATTGGGCTGAAAGTGGGCACAGGGAAGTTTGATTAGGGTGGCCTATTGCTGGAGAGGGAGAAGGGGAGACCAGAGGGGCTGGAGGAGGAGAAGGAGCCATGGGTTCAGGCCAATAGGGCTAATTAGCTGAATCAAAAGTAGTGGAGGGGTCATCTGGGTTGGGCTTCATGGCTAGGAGGAGCTGGGAAAAACAGGAAGAACAAAGAAGGGACTTGGGGTGGGGGTAAGAGAAAGTGTGCTGGTGTGAAAGGGAGTGGCCCCCAAAGGGAGTGGCACTATTAAGAGGTGTGGCCTTGTTGAAGGAAGTGTGTCACTATGGAGGTGGGCTTGAGGTCTCCTATATGATCAAGCCATGCCCGGTGAGTCAGTTCACTTCCTGTTGCCTTACTTCCCTCCATGACGATAAGGACTAAACTTCTAAACTGTGAGTGAACCACCACAATGAAATGTTTTCCTTTATAAGAGTTGTCCTGGTCAAGGTGTCTCTTCACAGCAACAGAAACGCTAAGACAGAAAGCTTAGACATAGGGAATCTCTTTCCATTTCCCCAATTGCGCACAGCAGTTGTAAAGGTCCCAGATAATATCAGGACCTAGGGGTGTCATTAGGCAGCCGTTTGGATTGGTTATGTAAGGGATATTGAGGCCAGATTTGATCGCAAAAGTGAATAAACTTGGGGACCTTCAGGTTAGGTACCAGGTAGAAAGGCTGGAGGTTTTCCTAAGAGGCATCCTAAGGGACAATGAGAGGGTATGGATGTCACTGTTCCCATGGATGAGAAAGGGGTTTCAGAAAAAAGATTGCAGCAGCCTGTAGTTGAGGGTGTCACCAGGGCTCAGGGAGGCCTGAAGGAAACGAGGCCATTTAGTGGGTCATAACCACACTCAACCAGGGTCAGTATAGCCCTAGGATACTCAGTGACCAGACCAGGGCTTTCGATGAGGCCCAGAAGCTTGCAGAAGGCAATGAAAACCCAAGCTCAGGAAGCTGGGCAGTGGTGGTGCACACCTTTAATCCCAGCTCCTGGGAGGCAGAGGCAGGAAGATCTTGACTGTAAATGCTGAGTCACAGAGGCAGGGATTTTCAAGGTTTGGGAACCTGGGTCAAGCCAGGAGCAGGGTGTTCTTTCCTTGGCCCTTTCCCCTACAATGACTGTGAGCATTACAGCTCTGAAGGGAAAGATATCTGCAGTTGGGAGTCAAGGACTACCACAAAGTTATACCACACAACAAACTTCACACATAAGATTTACTGGGAAATCACAGGAGGGTGACTGCCTCCGCTTGGGAGACAGGCAGCAAAGAGAGAACTGAGTGGGAGGCAGGCTTATATAGGCTTTGTTGGGGGCAGAGTTTTCCAGGGAATTGGTGGGATTTCAAGTCCTGAGCTTGGGATGAGCCCAGAAATTGGTGGGATTTCAAGACCCAGAAATTGAGCTTGGACTTTTTACCCTACAACGACCCCACCCAGTTAGGCTTCCTACTTCCACTGAGCAAAGGTAGCATACGACAGACAGGGAGTCTCTGCATGAAGTCCTTAAGAGACCTGTGACTCCTGACTTCATCCACCCAAAGGCTAGGATGACAGACAGGTGGATACCACCATGCTGAGCTCTGAAGGCAATTTTATGTAGTATTTTTAAAATGTTTTACTTTACACGTGTAAGTGTTTTGCCTGCATGTATGTGCCCAAGCAGGCCAGGAGAGGGAATCACATCCCCTGGAACTGGAGTTACAGACAGTTGTGAGCTGCCATGAGGGTGCTGGGAATCAAATCTGGGTCCTCTGGAAGAGCGGCCAGTGCTCTTAGCTGCTGAGCCATCTCTCCAGCCCTACACAATATTTCTAATACTTTTTGTGGGTGAAACAGTTTTCCATCATGGATTCTTCCATGTGAAGAGTTGAGGAATCCCTGAATGAAAGCATAAGAGTGAAATAAACCCGGAGTGAATGTCTGTTGTTAACATGGGCCCATCTGTGTCAAGGACCCAGTGCCTTGGACCCATGGGAATGGCAGAGCCTTACCTGACGGGGCTCAGAAGGATGGCAAAGCCTTCCTCTGCTCCAGTTACAAGTGTTTACCAACTTACCAGTGTGTCCAAACACTAGAAAGCACAGCTTCCTCCTCCTGGATGACTGCAGCCTGAGACTGCTCCACGACAGACAACCCCACACAAAGCCCCCCACAGAGGCCTCTACAGAGACCCCACAGAGACCCCCACAGAGACATCCCATAGAGACCTCCACAGAGACATCCCATAGAGACCACCCACAGAGACCCCCATAGAGACATCATAGAGACCCCACAGAGACCACCACAGAGACATCCCATAGAGACCTCCACAGAGACTCCCACAGAGACATCCTGCAGAGACCTCCATAGAGACATCCATAGAGACCCCACAAAGACCTCCATAGAGACTCCCCATAGGGACCTCCCACAGAGACCCCCATAGAGACCTCCTCAGAGACCTCCAGAGACCCCCCACAGAAAGCCTCCCACAGAGAACCCTCCACAGAGACCCTCAGCAAGTCACCTTAACCTGTCCTTGTATGGTCCATAATAAACAAGATAACTTTCCTTCACTTAGTAGGCACCCTCAGTAGAGGGCACACAGCCCACCCCATCCCAGCTTGTCTGAGCTCAGCCTTTCTACATATTTGTCTGTGCCTGCTGTTTCTTTCTATATATATCTATCTTATTTTATTTTATGGGCATTGGTGTGAGGGTGTCAGATCCCCTGGAACTGGAGTTACAGACAGTTGTGAGCTGCTATGTGGGTGTTGGGAATTGAATCCAGGTCCTGTGGACGAGCAGCCAGTGCTCTTAACTACTGAGTCATCTCTCCAGCCCCTATTTCTTTATTCCCATGTCACAGATTTCTAGTACAAGCTGCAGGACATGGTGTTTCCACATTTGGCTGTGAATTTTAGGCAGGGCGATTCTCCCTCATCTTCCTGAAGACACCCCTGTGTAGTCTTTGGTCCTTATACAGATGGCCAATGACACGGGTTATGTTGTAGAATATTATTTTAAGATGTGTTACATTTGTCTACGCTGTGGAACATTTGTTTAATGACGCAAAGATGTGGTGCATTCTTTTTTTTTTTTTTGGTTTTTCGAGACAGGGTTTCTCTGTGTAGCTTTGCGCCTTTCCTGGGACTCACTTGGTAGTCCAGGCTGGCCTCGAACTCACAGAGATCCGCCTGGCTCTGCCTCCCGAGTGCTGGGATTAAAGGCGTGCGCCACCACCGCCCGGCTAGGCTGGACATTTATAAGTAAGAATAAGCCTCTGAACCAAAAAAAAAAAAAAAAAAAAAAAAAAGAAACAAAAGCTGGGCAGTGGTGGCGCACGCCTTTAATCCCAGCACTCGGGAGGCAGAGGCAGGCGGATCTCTGTGAGTTCGAGGCCAGCCTGGTCTACAGAGCGAGACCCAGGAAAGGCGCAAAGCTACATAGAGAAACCCTGTCTCGAAAAACCCAAAAAAAAAAAAAAAAAAAAAAGAATAAGCCTCTGTGTGTGGTTTATTTGGGAGCTGTGGTGGGCCCCCCAAAAGAGCTAAGACCCAAGAGTAATAAATAACCAACAACAGGTTGAATTAAGTTGGTGCCCAGAAGTCTTTCCAGGGAGAGTACCCTGGAGTCCTCTGCTGAGACCTTACAGAGGAGGGTCTGAGTGGAAGAGAGCGTGACATGAGAGGGCTGCTGTCTTGGAAGACGGTGGAAGCAGGCTTCACCAAAGGTTGCACCCAGTATGCTGGCAAAAGGGAGTGTCCAAAAGAAGTCCAAATTTCCAGAAATGGGCTCAACCCGGACTATAAGATCTCTGGGGGTGAGATAAAAGCCAACATTCCTCAGGAACTTGTGAAACTATTTCCCATCTACCAGAAGGAGTCTTTTCGCCTTACCTCTGGCGGAAGGGACATAGGGCTACCTGTGACCCCTGTCAGCATGCAAAGCCCATGCTGGCCTCCAGGCTCCCTCAGCATCACAAGTACTTGCCACACATTTCACAGTCCATGCTGGCACCTGTCAGGTCCCAAAGAAACTCAGCACAAATGGCTAACTGTGGCGACTATTAGCACGCGAAGTGTCCGCTTGGCCTCTAGACGCACTCAGTACCCGTGGCTCCTCAGCACTTCTCACGCTGCCCCCTACCTAAGCCTCTCCAGCCCAGGGGCTTCTCTTTCCTGAATAACCCTGCCATTTTGGCCAAGGGGCGCTCTTGGTCCTCCGCTGGTGGCTCCTGGTCCCCTCTCTCCCCTCCTCTCTCTCTCTTCTTCTCTCAACGTCCCTCATGACTTATTCCGCGGGCCGTGTTCAATCTGCTACTTTCTCCGCTCTGGACTCTTCCAGATGCCTCTGGCTGTGCTTTCCCTCATATCTACAATAAAATCCTTCTCAGCCTTACCATGGAGCCGTCTCATGTCTCACTTTCACTCAGCATCCTAGCCCTTGACACCTCCTGCCCTCCCCTAGACTCCCTCAGCTCATGGCGTCCCTCCCCCAGCTGTTCATTCTCCTTATAACTGCTCTTTCTGCCATGCTCTCCCCCTCTCTGCTCTGCTCCTGCTTCCTCACTGTGTTTCCTCTAGTCTTTTTTTTTTTTTTTTTTTTTTTTTTTATAGTTTTGGTTTTTTGAGACAGGGTTTCTCTGTGTAGCTCTGGTTGTCCTGAAGTCACTCTGTAGACCAGGCTGGCCTCGAACTCACAGAGATCCACCTGCCTCTGCCTCCCGAGTGCTGGGATTAAAGGCGTGCGCCGCCGCCGCCGCCGCCGCCGCCGCCACCCGGCCTTAGCATTGGTGTTTTGACTGCATGTATGTTTGTGTGAGGGTGTTGGATTCCCTGGAACTGGAGTTACAGACAGCTGTGAGCTGCCATGTGGGTGCTAGAAGTTGAACCTGGGTCCTTTGGAAGAGCTGCCAGTGCTCTTAACTGCTGAGTCGTCTCTCCATCCCCCTTAATAGCCTCCTTTAAGAGTCAACTTGATAATGAAACCTGTAATGGCTATTCTTGATTATCAGCTTGACTACATTTGGAATGAAGTACAATTCAGAAATGGAGGGCAGCCGGGGCGGTGGTGGCGCACACCTTTAATCCCAGCACTCGGGAGGCAGAGCCAGGCGGATCTCTGTGAGTTCGAGGCCAGCCTGGGCTACCAAGTGAGTCCCAGGAAAGGCGCAAAGCTACACAGAGAAACCCTGTCTCGAAAAACCAAAAAAAAAAAAGAAAGAAAGAAAGAAATGGAGGGCACATCTGTGAGATATTTTCTGCTTGGTTTGAAGTGGGTGAACCCACTTCTAGACCTGGACCTTTGAGGTAGGAAGACACACCTTTGATCTGGATCTTGAGGTGAGAAGACACACCTTTAATCTGGGCCACACCTTTGCTGGAAGCCTGTATAAGGACATGAAGAAGGAAGCTCTTGCTCTTTGCCTGCTTGCCACTGCCTTGCTAGCACATCTGGCATTGTTTGGAGTTGACTTCTTTGGGATTCCAGCATATACAGAGGACCAGCTGAGCTATCTAGCATCGTGGACTGGGCAACTACTGGGTTCTTAGACTTTCTGTTCACAGCTAGCCGTTGTTGGATTAGTTGGACTGCAGCCTGTAAGTCATTCCAAGAATTCCCTTTATATGTATATGGAGAGATTCATTCCATAAGCTCTGTGACTCTGGGGAACCCTGACTAATCCAAAGCCTTTGCCTCCTGGACAGAATAATGCTGATTGCAGGAGTGGGCTCCTCGTAGAAGGTTCCTCCTATTTCCCCTTCTCACACTTGCTCACTCCTCCTGACTTGGGACTTCCTAGTGAAACAGTAAGTGGAGATCTTGTTCTGTCTCCAGCCAGGTCCCTGTTCACCCTCCCTAAAGTGGAATGGGTGGAAACAGGAGGTGCCTCGTCATCAGTTAGGGACTATCAACCTTGAAATGGGGTAAACAACTTAGGGTCTGCAATTGAGACTGAATGACTGGGGTGTCAGTGGGATGCAGGCTGACAGCCCTTAGAGCTCAGGAGGTGTTCTGGCACAAAGGCTGTTGGGGGCTTCATGTGCCAGTCACCAGCAGTCCTTGGGAAACTAGTCTGTGGTCACCCATGGAAGCAGCAGAGACAAGCCTCCAGCAGGTCTTTGGAGCAGCTGTGGGAGAGGATTCCCATCTGCAGCCCAGATGCAAGTGGGGACTTGGTGGGCAAAGCGGGGACAAGTCTCCAGTTCTGGTACTCCAAGTCTCTGTTCTGGTACTGGAAGCTGGATTCCATGAGCGTCCGCTGAGGGCAGAAGCCTCCAAGCCTGTCCCCAGTGAGCTACAGGCAGGGAGTCTTGCCTTCCTGTGAAGAGGAGTGTCTGGGTTCAGACCCTGAAGTCCTCCCCGATAGGCTCTTGGGCAGGGGAGGGCTCTTCCGCAGCAACCCTGCGGTGCTGGAATTCATACTCCACAGGGAACCAGCTGAGACTTGACCGTAGAGGGTGGGTATGCAGATAAAGTGAAAAACAGGGGACACCAGGGAAATCTACCCACCTTAGAGCAAAGGGGAAGGTCCCTGGGTCTGCACAAAGTCGTCTGAAGTTCAAAGCGGGTGCCTGGGTCTCTTGTCACCACAGAGGTGGGAAACTTCCTGTTCCTGGTTGCCGCTTTGCAACTTCTTTCCCTCAGCCAGGGTTGTCTCTTTTTGAGGCCACTGCTATCCTAACAGCTTCAACAGCCAGCTGTCGGCTGCTCCTCTCCCCTCAGGGCTTGAGCCTGCTGACTGGTCCAAGCTCCACACTGATGGGGGCCGGGCAAGAGGACATCTACCCCAACAGCTTCCAGAACCCTAAGAAATGTCATTGTTGAATGTCATCCAGTGTCAGACAGACTTAAATGTCCTTTACGCCCCAAAAGCGGCCTGTCCAATGATCTCATATATGCTGGGAGACAGAGACAGACTGTTCCTTGAGGCTGTAGATTTATCTAACACCATGGACAGACAGACAAACAACAGCATGGCAGGGACTCTGAAGAGTAGCCAGGACCTCTGCTGTCTAGCACAGTGGCCGGCAGCCTCTAAGCCCCCAGGAAGCAACTCCAATGGAGGATGTTGGTGCTGGGGAGCAGCTCAGTTGGGGAAGCACAGCTCAGTTGGGGAGCATAGTTCAGTTGGGGAGCACAGCTCAGTTGGGGAGCACAGCTCAGCTCAGTTGGGGAGCACAGTTCAGTTGGGGAGCGCTTACCTTGCAGCTATTATGCAGCAATCTCTTGGGAACTCAAATTTTCCCTCCAGGAGAACCAGAAGGTCCAGCAAATTCCCAGACTCAGGAAGTCCAGAATGTTCTGAGCTGAGGAGGCCCCGCCCCAGCCTTCTAAGGTAGCAGAGGCAGGCTAGGGGAGGGGACCCTCCAGGCCAGCAGCCTGCAAACGGAGTGGGTGAGTCTGTCACACTCCCCCAAGGAAGCCCAACCAAGTCACTGGTTCTCCCCACTAGACTGGATGCAATCTTTTCTTTGGTCTACAGCTGGCACTTTGTCTGGAGTGAATAGACATTTGGTCATGTCACCCCAGGAAAAGTCACCAAAAACATGCATGGAGAGCTGAAAAAGAAAAGGAGCAATTGTGTGGTTGTGTAAGCCTGTCATCTGTGGAAAACAAGGCCCAAATTCTGCAGTAATTGATTTATGAGGCTCAAAGGTGGCCATCCTGTGCTACAGAAGATGGAGAATGGAAGGGAGGAAGGGAGTCTGATTAATCTAGGTTGGTGGCCTGCACCTTCAACTTGGGTTTTGCTAGTACACTGTAGGGATCATAGGCACACTGAGGTTTGAGGGCTGGAGTGGAAGCCTCCACTCACCTGTACACACTTTACACCCTGGGCAAAGAAGACTAAGCAAGCCTTCCCAATACTTTTTGGGGTGGAGTACACAACTCTTAGTATAAGTCTCAGGCTGGCCTTGAACTCCTGGCTTCAAGCAATTCTCCTGAGCTGGATGTGGTAGTGCTGGCCTGCCATCCCAGCAAGAAAACAAAACCAAACTCAAATGACCAGTCAGGATAGCATGCACGCACCATAGAGGTCAGAGGACAACTTGTGGGGTTGGTTCCTTCCTCGGAGCATGTGGATCCCGGGGACTCACTCAGTCAGGCGGATTAGCTGTCTATCAGCTGAGCCTTTTCACACGTTAGACACTTCTTTGTAGCATGAATATTTTTTAAAAAATATTTATTTATTATGTTGTTTATTTATTATGTTTACAGTGTTCTGCAAGCATGTATTCCTGCAATCGAGAAGAGGGCACCAGACCTCATTACAGATGGTTGTGAGCCACTGTGTGGTTGCTGGGAATTGAACTCAGGACCTCTGAAGAACAATCAGTGCTCTTAACCTCTGAGCCATCTCTCCAGCCCAGTAGCACAAATCTTAAAAGGTCTTATTAATGAAAACAAACCTGGAGTCAGGTATTGGAGTGAATGCTGGAAGATCAGAGAAGCAGAACAAGCCACAGCCGCCTCACCTTGCCAATTCCTCAGCTGATCCTGTTTCCTCAGACTGGAAGCCTCTGTGTCCTCATCCAAATGGATCTCAGCTGAACTGCTGCTAAAAGCTTAACCAGCTCTAGTTCCTCGTCCTCACACCTTATATACCTTTGTGCTTCCTGCCATCACTTCCTGGGATTAAAGGCATGAGTCACCATGCCTGGCTGTTTCCGGTGTGGCTTTGAACTCACAGAGATCCAGACAGATCTCAGCCTTTGGAATGCTAGGATTAAAGGTGTGTGCTACCACTGCCTAACCTCTATGTTTAATATTATGGCTGTTCTGTTCTCTGACCCCCAGATAAGTTTATTGGGGTGCACAATATATCAACCAAACTTCTTAATGATTTACTTTTTAATTTTATGCAAATGAGTGTTTTGCTTGTGAGTGTTTTGCTTGTGTGTTCCTATGTGCACCACACACAGGCTCACGCACAGTACCCACAGAGGCCAGAAGGGCATCAGATCTCCTAGAGCTGGAGTTACAGATCTTGTAAGCCATCATGTGGGTTTTGGGGACAGAACGTGGACCCTCTGCAAGAGCTCTTGACTGAGCTGATCCATCTCCCCATCTTACCTATCCTTTAATGAGAAAGGTGGTGTCTGAACTCAGTTTCCTGCTAATCTTTTCTCATGAGGGATTCCTGCTCTCCAAGGCTCTCAGCTGCATGCCCTCTGGTGTAATGAGAGGCCGGGGGGTGTGAAAGGCCGCCTGTGTCACCTCTGCATGCGGTTTGCTTGTTTATTTTATGTAGGTTTTGTTTTGAAACAGGGTGTCACTATGTCACCCTGACTGGCTTGGAACTCAACAGGTCCGCTTTCCTCTGCATCCTGCATGCTTGACTGAACCTGACTCTGTCTTGTTTATCTATCTATCATCTATCTATCTATCATCTATCTATCTATCTATCTATCTATCTATCTATCTATCTATCTATCTATCTATCTATCTATCTATCCATCCATCTATCATCTATCCATCTATCATCTATCATCTATCTATCTATCATCTATCTATCTATCATCTATCTATCTGTCTATCTATCTATCATCTATCTATCTATCATCTATCTATCTACCTTTTTGTTTTGTTTTGGTTTTTTGTTGTTTTTGTTTTTCAAGGCGGTTTCTCTGTGTAGTTTTTGGTGCCTGTCCTGTAGCCCAGGCTAACCTCAAATTCACAGAGATCCTGGCTCTGCCTCCCAAGTGCTGGGATTAAAGGTGTGCGCCACCACCACCCAGCTGTCTTGGTTTTTTTTAGATCGTGGGTCTGCTTCAGACATGTGGCACACATTTCTCATCAAACAGGACAGTGTGAGGTGCCTAATAATTCATACGGATTTGGTTAAAAAGATAATGAAAGGGTTGGATGGAAGGAAAACCCCTGGCTGTCACAGCTTGGCCCTTGCTCTGGTCCAGAGGAGCACCTGGCTGTGATCAGTGAGTCCATCATGCCCAGGGACAGGGACCCTACAGACCTCTGACCCCAGCTACCAGAAAATAAGGCTGACCTTCAGTCTGTTCCCACATCACTGACCCTGGCCAGCTGGACTCTTAGCAAAGCTGAAGTTTGCTTGAGCTGAGGCTGCAGCCCAGTGGATAGGGCACTCACCTCCTCAGCACTGGCTGCTCTAGCAGAGGACCCAGCTTCCATTCCCAGCACCCACATGGTGGCTCGAAACATCTGTAACTCCAGTTCCAGGGGATCCAGTGCCCTCTTCTGGTCTCCATGAGCACTGCATGGATGTGGTACAGAGACACACATACAGGCAAAACACTTAATCAAAAAAAATATTAATCTTTAAAAAATTAGCTATAAGACACTAAGGTAATACTGCATAAAGAAACCTCATGCACCACATGCAAACAGTTCCGCTCCAGGGAGCCTCTGCCCAGAGTGACTACGGGGGAGGAGGGTGCTGGCCTGCTAACAAGTCCATGTTATAACCAGTCAGTGATCAATATGTTCAGGTGGGAAGAAACTTAGAGCATAGCAAACAGAAGCCTCACTGCTGGGGCAGGACCAAGCACCCCAGAACCTCTCCATCACTTTGCACACCACCAGATAAGCCACCAAAACCACCAGATAAGCTACCAAAAGTCACAGCACATGATAGCAGTGTAACTGTGAGCACATTGCACTCTCAAAGCCAGGAAGAGGGTGAAGGTGCAGAACCTGCTGGCGGGAGAACCAGGAAGTATCCATTAGCTCAGAGTGTCTGCAGGATGCTGCAGAGTGGGGGACAGATTGCAGTCTCTGCCTGGTCAGAACATCACACAGACAACCATGCAAATGCTGTGGGCAAATTAAACAACAACAACAAAAAACACCCTCCCCCCCAATCCCCCGCAAAAAACAAACAAACAAAAAAAACACACACTATGCTGGAAATTGGTGCATTTTGGAAAATGTAATCCGGCAGGCTGGCCATGGTGTCTGAGGCGCTCCAGGCATGCTGTGCTGATGTCACCCCCAAGGCCTCAGCCACACAGCAGGAGCCCTCCCAGAAGCAGGGACAGAACATGGTGATACCACACCTTCCACTCAGGCCATGTTGGGACAGTGAAATTTAGCTCTCACCAGAGTCCAGATGAAAATTCTGCGTCCCTCTACTGACCACAGGTGAACCCGAATGCAAGGCCACAGTTGCTGCAGGATGGCGAGGGGCCCCCGGACCCCACTCTGCACACCCTGGCCTCTTCCACATGCTCTCGCTGTTGGTGCTGTCTTGTACCCTCAAAGACGGGCCTCCTTTACCGTGAGGCCGATAGACCCTGAAGGCCCTTCAGAGTGAACACTGCTGGGACTCACTGACCTAAGGCACCCCTCATCTGAGGAGTCTCAGGTCACAGGGCCACCCCTGGGTCCTAGGTGATGAGTGGAATTCCGCAGCTCTCTGTTGGTGGTGTGCTTTCAAGCGGCCACTTGGACAAGGTAGGAGTAGACACACTGCGTGTTTGTCATGGTGGCTGACGTGACCACTTGCAGACGGTCTGTCCTGTTTGTCCGTGTTCTAAGGAAGGGGTAAGAAGAAGGCTTATTTGCTCAGGCTGTGCTGGGTGGTATGAGAGACAGAAGACAGCACTTAAAGTTTGCAACTCAGAAGCTAAAAATGAATTTAACTGGGACCCGTTCAAGAAACTCCATATCTCAGTGCTAAGGTCGGTCGGGTAACAGGTTTGACCTTCAGGTTCACAAAGTGGGGCTGTCACTTTGGCTGGGGAAAGAAACAGCAGTTGCTTAACGGTGCAGTAGGAGCACAGATTTCAGAAACCCTGGACTTGAGACATTTTCAAATGGTCTGGACAGGGGCTCCACCCCTGAGCCACACCCCAGCTGTAAACAAATTTCTAAATGGTCTTATTAAATAAAAAACATGGAGCCAAATATAGGGGTGAAAGCCTTAGAGATCAGGGAAATAGGAAAAGCCACCAGCCAACCTTACCTCACCAACTCTGCAGCTTCCAGATGTGATCTACTTCCTGTCTTTATATGCCTTGCTGTTCTGCCCTCTCATTGGCTATCTTAGCCCAGCTACCTCACTTCCTTGACACTGCCTGTCTGTACAGACCTCCAGGTCTCTATGGTTGGTACTGGGATTAAAGGTGTGTGTCACCATGCTTGGCTCTGTTCCTTTGTATGGCCTTGAACACACAGAGACCCTGTCTGCTAAGTGATTGGATTAAGGGCCTGTGCTGCCTGACTTTGTTTACTTAAAATGGCTGGCCTTTCCCCCCTGATCTCCAGGCAAGCTTTATTTATCAAAGCACAAATAAAATATCACCACATTTCCCCTTTTTTTGTCTAATAAAAATTAAAAAAATTATAACTAATATAAGAAAAATGTATGCAATAAGTACAATAACTATATACAATATATACAAGCAATAAATACATAAACAATGTCTAGTCCATTTGCATTTGACAAATCCAGAGAAAATATTCCATTATCTACTTTTTTTTTTTTTTTGTGGTTTTTCAAGACAGGGTTTCTCTGTGTAGTTTTGGTGCCTGTCCTGGATCTCGCTCTGTAGACCAGGCTGGCCTCGAACTCATAGAGATCCACCTGGCTCTGCCTCCCTAGTGCTAGGATTAAAGGTGTGCACCACCACCACCTGGCTATCTGTTCTTTTTTGGTGAGTCCAAAATGTACCTGAATCACTTTCTTTTCTTTTTTTTTTTTTTTTGGTTTTTCGAGACAGGGTTTCTCTGTGTAGCTTTGCGCCTGTCCTGGAACTCACTTGGTAGCCCAGGCTGGCCTCGAACTCACAGAGATCCGCCTGGCTCTGCCTCCCGAGTGCTGGGATTAAAGGCGTGTGCCACCACCGCCCGGCCTGAATCACTTTCTATACTAACTTACATTACCAACAGAAAACTATCTTATGATGTCTTTCAGACTTATACACTTAAAACTTCTTTGTGAGTTTCTTTTCTGAATTTTCTTAACAAGGAAAATTGTAACTACAACTAGTTAATCTTCAACTCCCTCAGAGACCTAAGAAGGAAATAATATTACCTAGTAAAACAGGAAGTGCGAACAAGCAACTTCTAACAAATGTGAGCTGACAGAAACAGCCAGCTGCCTGGACAGTCACCTGAGGTTTCTCTGCATGTTGGGGCATCATCTTCAGACTATAGGCTTAGCGTATCTAACAGACTCATTTGTGAAGTAGGATATACACAAGGCCTACAACTGGACCTCACATTCAGTGCAAGTATTCCATGTACCAGATAAAATTGAATTCCGCCAGTGTCCTGTCATGATTCATGATTTTAAACTCTGGAAATTTCTCGTGTTTTTAGAATTCGGCTGCCCATTCTTCTCGGCTGTGGGTGGCTTCATCTCTTTTATTAAATGCCAGTCTACCATTGAGAGGTTAGACTCTGTCAGCCTAGTTACTCTTTCAAAAATAACTGTTTCAGCTACTGTTCCACTGCACACCAGAAGCCATCGGCCCATTGCCTGTTCAGCTGCCTTCAAAGAAAGAGGCACTGTACCTTTTCTGGATTGCAAAGCCACTTCAGCAATGGTGTCATATTGTCCTGGCCTCAGAGGACACCTGTTGCCAAAGCTGCAACCACACTTGTCTTGGCAAAGATCAGTTGTCCTTTGTTTTGTGTCCTGTCTGTCCATTTTGTCCTGTTTGTCAGCAGTCGATGCGAGGGCATTTTGTTGCCCAGTGGCTAACTTTTGCCACAATAAAAGTTAACTCCATATGCAGTTTCTTCAATGCCCATATCTTTGCTGAAGTAGATTGGTTCTGCCAGGAGCAGACATGTCTCATAGTCATTAAAAAAAAGAAAAAAAATCTATGTTACTAAAACATTTTAAATGCCATATTCCATAGATCTCTGAAGAGTTTGAAGATGACCTGTCCATCTAAAATATATCTCTGCTTGACCTTGAAAACATACCTAATATGACTACAAGTTCAATTGTAATGTCTAGCTACTAACTTTCATTTCTTTATATCCTAATAGTTGGTAATAAAAACAATCAAGGATTAGCAACTTGCATTACATTGTTAAATGAACTGTGTAGGTACAGTATCCTGAACAAGATTAGAAATATTTTTTCTAACATACAGCATTTTCTAACAATATCAATCTCAATATATATAATTTGTATACAATATATAAAAATCCAATCCAATGTGAAGTATTTAAAACTAATAGTTTTCTTTTAAAAGTAGATTCAATAATCTACCTTTTTATCTATATCATGTCTATCTCTCTCTTTCTTCTTTTCAGAGTAGATTCAATAATCTACCCTTTATTCCATCATTTCTTTTTTTTAAATGCCGAATGTCATTTATTGAAGGAGGGAGGAGGTCTTAAAAACAGGCTTACAGCACAATGGGAGAACCCCGGAGGGCAGAAGTTCGCTACAGATGTTTTACAATCTTGCATCTAAGCTGTTAACGCCCATTATTCAGGATACACAGACAAGGAACTTCCCTTAAGCATTCAGGAGGGTGGAACCCGGCAGGGAATTAGCAAAGGGAGGATATCAAGGTCAAGGTCAGCAAGCAAGGCAACAGTTACCCAAAACGGGGGCCAGGACCCTACAGGTCCTCCTTTTACTAAAAAATGAGCTTCTGACTTAGGTTGCGTGGGAAGTCAGCAGGTCACCTTACCTGTCTTTCCTTTCCTGGCGTCTATTTCTCCTGGGTGAGTTTGTTTCTTTTTGTTCTAGAGCTTTCAGTTGTGCTGTTAATTCATTGGTATGGGATTGCTCCATCTTCTTTATGTGTGCATTTAGAGCTATGAATTTTCCTCTTAGCACTGCTTTCATAGTGTCCCATAAGTTTGGGTATGTTGTACTTTCATTTTCATTAAATTCTAGGAAATCTTTAATTTCTTTCTTTATTTCTTCCTTGACTCATTGATGTTTCAGGTGGGCATTATTCAGTTTCCATGAGTTTGTAGGCATTCTATAATTTTTGTTGTTGTTGAAGTCTAACTTTAAGGCATGGTGGTCCGATAAGATACAGGAGGTTATTCCAATTTTTTTTGTATCTGTTGAGATTTGCTTTGTGGCCAAGCATGTGGTCAATTTTTGAGAAGGTTCCATGGGGTGCTGAGAAGAAGGTATATTCTTTTGTGTTAGGATGGAATGTTCTGTAGATATCTATTAAGTCCATTTGAGTCATAACGTCTGTTAGGTCCTTTATTTCTTTGTTAAGTTTCAGTCTGGTAGATCTGTCTTTTGGTGAGAGTGGTGTGTTGAAATCTCCCACTACTAATGTGTGGGGTTTGATGTGCGTTTTAAGCTTTAGTAGTGTTTCTTTTATGAATGTGGGTGCTTTTTTTTTTTTTTTTTTGGTTTTTCGAGACAGAGTTTCTCTGTGTAGCTTTGCGCCTCTCCTGGAACTCACTTGGTAGTCCAGGCTGGCCTAGAACTCACAGAGATCCGCCTGGCTCTGCCTCCCGAGTGCTGGGATTAAAGGCGTGCGCCACCACCGCCCAGCAAATGTGGGTGCTTTTGTATTTGGGGCATAAATGTTTAAAATCGAGACCATCTTGGTGGATTTTTCCTGTGATAAATATGTAATGTCCATCCTGATCTCTTTTGATTGATTTTAGTTTGAAGTCTATTTTATTAGATATTAGAATAGCTACACCAGCTTGTTTCTTAGGTCCATTTGCTTGGAAAGACTTTTCCCAGCCCTTTACTCTGAGGTAGTGTCTGTCTTTGAAGTTAAGGTGTGTTTCTTGTATGCAGCAGATGGATGGGTCCTGTTTTCTTATCCATGCTGTTAGCCTGTGTCTTTTTATAGGTGAGTTGAGACCATTGATTGTGATGGATATTAATGACCAGTGATTGTTAATTCCTGTTATTTTTTGTGGTTGTGTTGTGTTGTCCTTCTTTGGTGCATGTTGGTGTGGGATTATCTATTGCCTGAGTTTTCATGGATGTGTTTAGCTTCTTTGGGTTGGATTTTCCCTTCTAGTGCTTTCTGTAGGGCTGGGTTTGTGGACAGGTATTGATTAAATCTGGTTTTATCATGGAATATTTTGTTTACTCCACCTATAGTGATTGAGAGTTTTGCTGGGTATATTAGTCTGGGTTGGCATCCATGGTCTCTTAGTGTCTGCATAAGATTTGTCCAGGATCTTCCAGCTTTCATAGTCTCTATTGAGAAGTCTGATGTTGTTCTGTTGGGTTTGCCTTTATATGTTACTTGGTCTTTTTCCTTTGCAGCTGTTAATATTTTTTCTTTGTTCTGTGTGTTTAGTGTTTTGATTATTATGTGGCGAGAGGACTTTTTTTGGATCCAGCCTATTTGGTATTCTGTAAGCTTCTTGTATATTCATAGGTATTTCTTTCTTTAGGTTAGGAAAGTTTTCTTCTATGATTTTGTTGAATATATTTTCTGTGCCTTTGAGTTGGTGTTCTTCTCCTTCTTCTATCCCTCTTATTCTTAGGTTTGGTCTTTTCATGGTGTCCCAAATTTCTTGGACGTTTTGTGTTATGACTTTTTTGTCTTTAGTGTTTTCTTTGACTGACGAATCTATTTTCTCTATTGTGTCTTCAGTGTCAGAGATTCTCTGTTCCATCTCTTGTATTCAGTTGGCTATGCTTGTTTCTGTAGTTCCTGTTTATTTAGTCAGGATTTCTATTTCCAGCATTCCCTCAGCATGTGTTTTATTTATTGTCTCAATTTCATTTTTCAGATCTTGGAATGTTTCTTTCATCTGTTTAATTGCTTTTTCTTGGCTTTCTTTGATTTCTTCCAATTTTTTGTTCGTTTTTTCTTCCATTTCTTTAAGGGAATTTTTTTATTTCCTCTTTAATGGAGTTTTTCATTTTCTCTTTAAGGGAATTTTTTATTTCCTCTTTAAGGGAATTTTTTATTTCTTCTTTAAGGGCCTCTATCATCTTCTTAAAGTCATTTTTAGGATTGATTTCTTCTGTTTCTTCTGTCTTGGTATGTTCAGGTCTTGCAGGTATAGAATCACTAGGTTCTGATGTTGTTATATAGGTCTTTATGTTGTTGCCTGTATTTTTGCACTGGCGTCTACTCATCTCTTCCTCTGCTTGGTGCAGGCGGTGTCTGTGTCTGAAAGTGCCTCTCTTGTTCTAATTTTTAGTCTTGGTTCACTAGGAGTTCTTGGTTAAATTGGTGCTGTTGGGCTGTTTCTTTGGGAGCAGCTGATCTCAGTCGGTGAAGTATATACTTATGATTCTGATGATTTGGTTTGGTGGCTGGGTGGCGCCTTCTTCTGTGTTCTCAGGTCACATTTTGCTCATTCGTCAACTCCTCAACTGATCTTGTTTCCTCAGACTTCAAACTATAGGGATCTGAATCCTTTCCCGGGTGGATTTCAGCTGAGCAAGGGTAGTCTCACCAACACTTCCAAGTTGTTGGGTTTCGCAGGATCAGCAGCTGGGCCCTGGGTTGGCCTCAGACAGAGTGTTCAGATCTGTTCTGGTTCCGTCCCACAGAGATAGCTTCTTCCCCGGGTGTTGGGATTAAAAGCGTCCCTGTTCCAAGCTCTTGATTAAGAGCTTGTTTTCACTAACTCTTCAGCGGGTAATAGCTCAGTTTCTGGTCTTTATTGCAACTGTGTTTTGGCCACCGGGCCTACCTGCCTCTGCCGGCCCCGCCGCCGTGCCTGTCTCCCATCATTTCTATATATTTTTTTTTTTTAAAGATTTATTTATCTATTATGTATACAGTGTTCTGTCTGCACATATCCCTGCAGGCCAGAAGAGGGTACCAGATCTCATTACAGATGGTTGTGAGCCACCATGTAGTTGCTGGGGATTGAACTCAGGACCTTTGGAAGAACAAGCAGTGTTCTTAACCTCTGAGCCATCTCTCCAGCCCTTCTATATATCTTTTTGTTGTTGTTGTTGTTGTTTTTGAGACAGGGTTTCTCTGTGTAGTTTTGCGCCTTTTCCTGGATCTTGCTCTGTAGACCAGGCTGGCCTCGAACTCACAAAGATCCACCTGCCTCTGCCTCCCGAGTGCTGGGATTAAAGGCGTGCGCCACCACCGCCCAGCCTATATATCTTTTTTAAGAGTAGATTCAGTAATCTACCTCTTATCTATATCCTCTTTTTTTTCAAACAAGAACCTTAAATCTAATCTCCTTTGTTTAGCCCTTTTCCTGACCATTTTAATAACAACTTGTAACCAACCCTCCTAAACAATGATAACTATCTTAGACTCAAAAACCATTCAAAGACCATAAACCACCTGCCCCACCTCTTGGGAATATGGGCACTGTGTTCTTAAAATTACTTCCTGCTGTTTGTGGGCGAAGGCATCTTTAGGGGATCCTGAAAAGAAAAATTTTGGGTTAATTGTCAAGTTCTGAAAGAGGTAGCTGTATCATTTGTAGTCCAGTCTCTGCATAATGCAAAAGTGCAGGGCTTATCTCAAGTCCTTGCTCGAATAGTCTGTGAGGCTGGATCATCTCAGCTAGCCATCTTGAAATTGTCCTGAGCAGTTTGTAGTCCAAAGCTGATCTTTTGGAGATGTTTGTCAGCTTAGGGGTATTATTATTGTCCACGTGGAATTGTCGTTATGTGGCCCCATCATCTTTTTAGAAACAAATTTGCTGTTAGGCCTGGTCATGATTTCCTGTAGGAAACTGACGAAGACTCCAACACAAAACATGTATAGGCAACTAAATGAAGCCTTTTTTTCTAGAATTAGTTAGTACTCTATATGACCATTAATATCATAAAAGTTTAAAATATATATTAATCTTATAAATTTTGATATAAAACTCATACCTTAAAAAAAGTTTTGGATCCACATGATCCACATGTCCTTCCTGTACTTTCCTTTCCACCAAGGCCAATTCTCTCTCAGCTTCAGCTAATAATTCTCTTGGACTATTTAAGTCCTTGTCACCTTCTAAGGTTTTAAACAAATTACTCAGTTCATCATTTTTTACTCCAACAACATTTTGTAGATGGGAAATGTCTCCAAGTAATCTTTGAAAGTCATTAAGAGTCCATAATTGATCTCTCCTAATTTGCAACTTTTGGGGTTGTAATAATTTTTTGTAGACCTATTTTATATCTTAAATATTAATAGAATCTTCTCTTTGTATCTTTTCAGGAGCAATTTGTAATCCCCAACAAGGCAAAATTTTCTTTACTTCTTCAAACATTCTTTCTAAATTATCGGAATTTGAATCAGCTGGTAAAATATCGTCTATGTAATGCTAAATTATAGACTTAGGAAATTGTTTACATATTACTTCCAATGGCTGTTGTACAAAATATTGTCATAGAGTTGGGCTATTTAACATTCCCTGTGGGGGAATCCTCCATTTATCTCTCTTTACCAGCTGAGAATTATTATAAGTAGGCAACGTGAGGGCAAATCTTTCTCTGTCCTTTTCTTATAAGGGTACTGAAAAGAAACAGTCTTTTAAATTGATAACTACCTAGGCGGTGGTGGTGCATGCCTTTAATCCCAGCACTCGAGAGGCAGAGGCAGGTGGATCTCTGTGAGTTCGAGGCCAGCCTGGGCTACAGAGTGAGTTCCAGGATAGGCTCCAAAGCTACACAGAGAAACCCTGTCTTGAAAAACCAAAAACCAAAAAATAAAAAATAAATAAATTGATAACTATAAGAGGCCATCCCTTAGGTAAGAGAGTAGGCAAAGGAATTCCAGATTGTAGAGAGCCCATTGGCTGAATTACTTTGTTAATTGCTCTTAGGTCTGTTACCATTCTCTATTCACAAGATTTCTTTTTTTTTTTTTTTTGGTTTTTCGAGACAGGGTTTCTCTGTGTAGCTTTGCGCCTTTCCTGGGACTCACTTGGTAGCCCAGGCTGGCCTCGAACTCACAGAGATCCGCCTGGCTCTGCCTCCCGAGTGCTGGGATTAAAGGCGTGCGCCACCACCGCCCGGCTACAAGATTTCTTTTTAATAACAAATATAGGAGAATTCCAAGGGCTGGCTGATTATTTGATATGCTGAGCACTTAGATGCTCTTGCACCAGCTCTTCTAAAGCCTGCAGTTTCTCTGTTGTTAAAGGCCATTGCTGAGCCAGGTGGTGGTGGCGCACGCCTTTATTCCCAGCACTTGGGAGGCAGAGCCAGGCGGATCTCTGTGAGTTCGAGGCCAGCCTGGGCTACCAAGTGAGTTCCAGGAAAGGCGCAAAGCTACACAGAGAAACCCTGTCTCGAAAAACCAAAAAAAAAAAAAAAAAAAAAAAAAAAAAGGCCATTGCTGAACCCACACATGCTTGTCTTTTAACCATTTTAAAGGTAGAGCTATTGGTCTCTTTGAAAGATCAGCAGTTGTTGTGCCTTGTTCTTATACAATCTGGATGGCTGGTGACCACTTTTTATAATAATAATACCTCCTAATATTTTTCTCAGAAAGATATGTTAGTTTTTGGTTTGTTTCTGAAGTTAGAGGAATGTTAATATGAGTATTCCATTGTTGTAATAGATCATGGCCACATAAGTTCATAGCAATATTAGCCACATATGGCTTTAATTTTTCTATCATTCTGGACCTATACATTTGAGCCATCTTGTGCTCTGTTTCACTTGAGATAATGTTCCAATCCCTAACAGCTCCTGAAGAGGCCAATTTGAATGCCAAAATTCTGGTGCAATTATTGTAACATCTGCACCTATGTCTAATAAACTTTCCAAGAGAACATCATTTATTTGTATTTTTAATTTTGGTCTTTGTTCATATATAGAAGTTTGCCAAAAAAATTGTGTTATAGTTTCTCCTGAATTTTCTTTTCTCTCTGCTACAGCTATGCTATCACTCCGAGCAGCAGCCTGGTTTATTTAAATAGGTATTTGGTTATTTAATTGCTCTGAGAAGGGGTTTCCTCTATGATGGCAGGAAAGGTCTGAACTGAATTTGCTGTGGGGATCTGTGTGAGGCCCCTCTGGGAGTTTCCCAAGGGCAGAGGCAAAGGATTACCTTGTCTGTCCCTTGTTGATCTACATTCATTGGTCCAATGTTTACCCTTACAACACCTTCTGCATAATCCAGAAGAGAGGGGTATTCTGTTGCCATTGTTCCTTGAATAAACATTCTTTCTAGGAATGTCCTGTTTACACTCCCTTTTCAAATGACCTTGTTTACCACAACCAAAACATCTGAGATTATTTTTCCTCAAAACTTTTGAAATCACCTCTCCTATCCACATCTCATCATTGTCATGAGACTCAATATTAATTGTGTCACTGATTCTATCCTCGAAGGGTGATGATCTTGCCTTTAATGGCCTGATTATTCTTTTGCATGCTGCATTCAAGTTCTCAAAAGCCAAAGACTCAATTATTATCTGTCTAGGTTCTGAATTTGGTATCATTCTATTTACTGCTGATGACAGCCTTTGTAAGAAATCCATGAAGGATTCTCTGGGGTCCTGTATAACTTTTGTAAATGATTCAATTTTCTTTCCTGCTTCCTTAATTCTGTCCATGCGTTCATGGCTGCCATGCGGTATAGAATTAAGGTTTGGTTATCATATAAATATTGTCTTCGTATAACAGCATATTCACCTTTTCCAAGAAGCTGATCCTGGGAAATTTCCACACCTCTATTCTTACACTGTTGCTCTATTATTTTAGCCTCTTCTTTGAACCACGTTCTCCATTGTAATTGTGCCCCAGGTTCTAGGACAGCTGTAATTAATTCTTTCCAGTCCTGAGGGACAATTCTATTATAAGTTGACCATGAGTTTAACATCTGCTTTACAAATGGAGAATGCATACCACATGAGACTATAGCTTCTTTAAATCTCCTTAAATCTAACATTTCTACTGGGGTCCAATTAGCTTGTACACGCCCTTGAGCAGGTAGTTCCTGTAAGGTTACCAGATAGATTAAGTTTGGTTGTTTGAAAACAGGCTGTCTCTCTGTAACTGTATAATTCAAACCTGAAATAATTTCACCTTTAAATTCTTCTGTCTGGGTCTAAACAACTTTCAAAACAGACACATCTATGGGGCTGAGGATATGACTCTGTGGCATCAGAAGAGGTCCTGGCCCAGAACCAAAAAAGCAAAAAACCAGATAGATTCATGTGTTTCAATGTTCCACATGAACAGTGTCCAGAAACACTTATCAGAACTTAACAATGAGATAATAGTTCTCTGGAGGAAAATACTACAACTGAGTGCAAACCCCATGACAGCATTCTCTTTTCAATGCACACTTCCTCTCCAGAAAGAACTTGTTTCCCTGAAATTTTGGTCCAAAGCTGAGGAAGGCAGAAAGGCATCCAAACTATCCAAGTCAACAGTGACATGTGTAAAGGATGCAATCAATGATGATGTTTGCAACAGCTGCACAACCCTGAACTTCAATTTGACCTGGTTCATTGACACACGATCAGCATCTCTTTCCATACTCCCAGGAGCATCCTGGAGTAAAATGCTATTATGGCTAGGTTTGGTGGTGCACACTTGTGATCCTAGTCCTAAAGAGGTTGAGGCAGGGGGATTAAAGGTTCTAAACCAGTGCAGACAGCATCAAGACAGTCTCAAAAACAAAAAACTTGATGTGGCGGTACACAATCAGGATCTCATCTCAGCACTTGGATAAAGAGTTCAAGGTCATCCTCAGCCACACAATGAGTCTGAGCTACCCTGAGGCACTTGAGATGCTGTCTAAAACTCCAAAAAGAGAGGCTAGAGAGAGGGCTCAGTGGTTAAGAGCACTGGTCACTCTCAAAAGACCCAGTACCCACATGGCAGCCCACAACTGGCTGTAACTCCAGTTGCAGATCAGATGCCTCTGGCCTCTGGAGGCACAGCACACACTTGGTGCACAGACATACACACAGGCAAAATACTCATACACATAAAATAGAACAATATTTTAAAAAGTAACAGTGGGGCTGTAGTGGCACAGGCCTTTAATCCCAGCACTCAGGGGGCAGAGGCAGGCAGATCTCTGTGAGTTTGAGGCCAGCCTGGTCTACAGAGAGAGTTCCAGGTCAGTCAGTGTTACACAGAGAAGCCCTGTCCCAAAAAACCAAACCAAACCAAAACAACAACAAAAAAACAAAAAACCAAAATGAAGAACCCCGTAGCGAACCAGCTGCTGCTGTCTTCAAATGCCGACTATGGTCCCTCATCTCCCCACTGACAGCATGGCAGCCTCTGGACCTCGTGCATCTCAGCTTTGAGCTTGCCTCATTCAGAGACCTGGAAATGTGAGCCTTCAGAGTGTACCGCCCGAGAAGTGTTTTGAATGCCCAGTAATGGGTTTCTCCACAATGCAGTAAACAAATCGAGCTGAATTAAGAAGGCCAGCTTTAATCTGAGCAAAGCATTCCCGGTGATCTCAAGGGGAAGAGGAGAAACCACATTGCAGGTCTACAGATCAGAGCTTAAATCCCCGATAGGCGTGGTCTGGAGTAGCTCTGGGGGAGGAGCTGCTGCTTGGCAGACTTTCTGAGAGGGGGGTGGGGTTTGGAATGAGGCTGGAGTGGAGCTTCCAACTTAAACATCCCAACGTTCTTAGATACATGGGCACCAGTTCAAGTCTGTCTACTTCCTGCTGGCATGGGACGATATGGGGAGAATCCGTGGGCTCACACCCAGCAGGAGGTAGGGGTGAAGAAGCATTTGGTTAACTGCTGTCCTGGACACCTCAGGGATCTGTTTCTTGAGGAAGTAGAGAAGGCAAGTTGCTAGGAGAAAAAAATAGGTTATCACCGGCCCTATGAACAGGACTAGCCATGGGGAGAATGGAGATTACCAGTAAGAATGGAACATTGAGGTGCCCTGGTTGTACTGACAAAGATGAATGGGCAAGGCAGGAAAGCAGACAGGCCCTCATCGGGACAATTTGGAAAAATTGAGGATGGAGGGATCCAGTTGCTGGACAGACCATCTATCCTGGACAGATGTCCACTTGAGCCTGGAGAGATAGTACCAGCATTAATGTCCCAGGAGTTTGGGGAGATGGCATGCCAAATCAGGGGATGATGTGTTCTAGGAGTACCTGAGCTGTCACATCTGCTGTTTCCCTGGAGGTGAGGGGTGCCTTATCCATCCTGTAAAGGTGTCAACAAGAGTTAAGAGATAACGGAGCTTTTAATGAGTGAGTGGACTTGTGGGCAAAGTCAACCTGCCAGTCCTCGCCTGGTTTGTGTCCTCGGAACTGGTGCAGGGACTGGCATATCTGGAGGGCCCCCTAAGGGTTATCCTTGGCACATGTATAGCAGGAAGAGTGAACCTGTAAAATCAGGGCTCAAAGATGGGTTGGACCAAAGGGGGGCTCTAGAGATTGATACTAGTTTCCCCTAGGCCAGATTTCTTGATACAGTAGCAAAACTCTTTCCTCAGGAACCTGCAGGTGCCTGTAAAACAGCTGGAACAGATCTATACCTTTGCTATACATAGCAAAGACTATGTCTTTGGGTTAGAAAGCATGAACATTTTTCCTAGGGCCTGGTTTTAGCTCGATGAAACATACCTTTGTGAGTCTATACTTAGAAGACAACCAGAGGAAACTTATTGAATAAAAGAGGCTAAGTGAGTGAAGGAGGAGGGAGGGAGGGAGGGAGGAAGGGAGGGAAGCCGAGGAATGAGAGAGGAGGAACAGAGTTGAACAAGTCTGCAGGCTTCCATACCCTATTTAAGGCTAACCTGTTTCAGAGGGGGAGGAGTTGGCATTTCAGCAGAGTTTTGCCATATGTGGCTGGAGACAATACAGCTGAAAAAGCCTCCATGCAGTCCTAAAAGTTGGGACCACGGAAATCCACAGAAATTTAAAGATGTCTGAAAACTATTTGTAGTCAGTGCTCTATCAGTTTATCAAAACTGCATTAATCAATGCTAAAACTCTGAACTGAACCTCCTAAGTTACATCTGAAACCTGTTTATCCTGTACTATGAAGTCTGTGAACGAGGCAAACCTGTCTGTATTAACAGGAAACTTAACTAATGAGCTACCAAGCCTTGGGGACTGGGGGGCGGGGGGAGCCGTTAAACTGGTAAATCTATCATACACTAGTCATCAAACACCATCAGATCTGGGAAGGATAGATTTCTCCTGAGTAAGCAGGAGTGAGACAGCTTCCTGCTACCTAGGCACTTCCCAGGTTTCTCTGAGGTCACTGGGGACAGAGGTCCCAAGGCAGTTATCAGCCTTCAGCTGCCAAGCCCAGAACATCTGACAGACTTTCCCGTGGAATAGAAATAGACCAGCCTACCTTGCCTTGGCAAAGCGTAGCAGTCAATTCCCCAGTGTCCGGCTTGTCCAGTCTGGACAGGGTCTTGGCAGCAGTCAAGGTGCAAAGCAGTTTTCTGCTCTGCGGTAGGCTTTGCTACATTTATTTTGTTTGTTTTTTGGTTTTTCGAGACAGGGTTTCTCTATGTAGTTTTGGTGCCTATCCTGGATCTTGCTCTGTAGACCAGGCTGGCCTTGAACTCACAGAGATTCGCCTGGCTCTGCCTCCCAAGTGCTGGGATTAAAGGCGTGCGCCAACACTGCCTGGCTAGACATATATTTTTAAATTGGTCTTTGTTAGCCTGAATAGACCTTAGCTAAGGAGAGACCCTTTGTCAAACTGTTTAGGTCATCGTAGGAATATCTCAGTCTCTGGTGTTCAGCTGTGGTCCTAAGACATAGAGCATAATTATAATCTGTGGAACGCAAAACCAAGTTTTAACATTGTAAACAATTTAGTGTTTCTAAAATCATTATCAAGGGGTTTACTCTTAGGTTACAAAATCTGGCTGCCAGCAAGATACATCCCTGTACATGAGTGCATGAAGGTGCAGCTTTAATACCTCAGTAAACCAGCATGCTTTAAATCCTATCTTCTATAAACATTGTTTTTAGCACAGGACAGGAATTATCATACAGAAATCCATCCTAATCTAAAATATATTGGAGCCGGGCAGTGGTGGCGCACGCCTTTAATCCCAGCACTCGGGAGGCAGAGGCAGGTGGATCTCTGTAAGTTCGAGGCCAGCCTGGGCTACAGAGTTAGATCCAGGAAAGGTGCAAAGCTACACAGAGAAACCCTGTCTAAAACAAACAAACAAACAAAAAGTCTAAAATATATTGGAGACCTAATATCTCCTTGGTGGGGCCACTCCATGTGGTCACCTTTATTTAAGATAGCAGTGAAGTCATATGACCTCCCTCTTTTTAGTCCAAATGTGGGCTGCCCACATCGCTGGCAGGTAGTGGCAGACCACCTATTGTTTTCCAGAGCAGTTCCAATTTGGAGTTACAAGTTTTAAGCTAACTTTGTTAATATTCAACGGTTGACACACTGAACATGTACAGTCGGGCATCCCAGACCAGTCAGAAACAAGCATGCAGAGGCCACACACTCACACATCCGACTGAAGCTGAAGGCAACACACAGGCACAGATCTGTCCATACACACAGAATAAGTGGGACTTTCTAAACAGAAAGACATACAAAAGTCTCCTCAGGAAACCACGTCATGACCAACTTAAAAATCCTGAAATAAGCCGGGCGATGGTGGCGCACGCCTTTAATCCTAGCACTCGGGAGGCAGAGGCAGGTGGATCTCTGTGAGTTCGAGGCCAGCCTGGTCTACAGAGCGAGATCCAGGACAGGCTCCAAAACTACACAGAGAAACCCTGTCTTGGAAAAAAAAAAAGTTTACAGTGTAGAAACCATCGGTATAAAAGCTTCTTTTGGAGTGAGGAAGTTGAGAGTGAAAATGAGGTCTGCGGGCCACAAGAGCCAGAGCCGCGGGAGCTTCCACTGTGGGTCTCCAGGCTGTTGGGGGAGGGGAGTGAACAGGGACAGACAAAGAGAAGTATCTGTTATGGGAAGAATTTACACACGGCCAGACCAAGCGCCAGGGCCAAGTGGGCACCCTTCGGTGGGCCCTGCCAAGGTGCGCCACTAAGAGAAAACCGCAGGAAGGGCAGTTAGTGCACTGGGAAACTGGGAGACGACTAAGCGAGCGGTCATCTTAGAGCGAAGACATGAGAAGCAGGTAGTGAGCACTGGACAGGGAAGGGGGGAAGCAAAAGTCATAACCCTGGATGGGAGTGCTCAAACCAGCGTATGGTGTGAGACAGCCCAATTTGGATACATTTTGTAGAAGACACCCCAAGGGTGTCTGGGAACCAAACTTGGACCCGCAAGTACCCATCCACAAGCCTTTAGCTGGAGAACAGAGGGTACAGAACCATGTCTGGCTCTATAAACCTACAGCCGGAAGTAGCGTGGGACTGCCTCTGTGAAGAAGGTCTCCCACATAAAGGAACCCCAAGGGGCAGGGCCTGTCCCTGCTCTGGGAATGGGGTGGAGTCACCTGGTGCTGCAGCAACCTTGGCAGGTGATCTGGAAGCCTTTGACCCAGAAGAGGTCAAAAGAATCAGAAGAGATCCTGTATCTCTTATAGGCTTTTGGTTTGGGAACGGGCGACGCAGTGAGCAGAAGTTGGTCTGGGGTGGCAGAAGCAGGGTGGAAAGGAGAGTGGCTTCCCACGTTGCTGGTGGACCATCAGAGAATACACCCACGTGATTGGAGACCAGCGGGGAAGGCCCAACTCTTCCAGTTTCAGCACCAGATGATAAGTATTTTGAGTCCCTAGTAATGGGTTTCTCTGCCAATGCAATAAGCCAAATCACTAAGACCAGGTTTAGTCTGAGCTAAGCTCTGCCAACATCACAGCAATAAAGTCACGGTCATTGAGCAATGATGGAGGGGTGGCCCCAAAGTCACTTTATTAATAACCGGCTTGAAGCACAGCAAAGTGTCTGCTAACTTGTTCCAAAGGCCTCTTCTAGAGAAGCCAAACATGTCACCCAGACCCTTTGTGGCTAACAGCTTAGGGTCTAAAGAGGGGCAGGGGACCTGCTCCTTCAAGTCCTGGGGTGACTTCGGCTGCCCCAGGTAGACCCTGTCATAGTGGGGAGCCATTTGGAAGCAAGACTTCACTGGCCCCCGTCAGGTCTACCAGCATGGACCCTGCTGTGCAGAAGAGGCTGCTCACGGTCCCAGCCAGCCCTGCACCAGTGCCTGATCACATCGATTAAGAACAATCCGTACAAATCAAACTACAGCAACCACTGACAAGTCAACCCAACAGCCCAGGACAGGTTTCTGGAGATGCTGGGAGAGGTGGGATGCCAGGACAAGTGAACGATTAGGTGTGTCCTTCTCCTAAGGGAGCATGACCTTGTCCTGGAACCCCGGAGCACAGGTGGAACTGTAGCTGATGAGGGTCAGGTGGCTGGGAAGTGGACATTCTCCACCCAGATGAGTTCGAGCCTTCTGGGAAAGTCTCTGGTTTTCCGGTGAGAAACATTCTTGAAGTCATCAGAAACAGACACGGAGCCTCGACGTCCAGCAGGTGAGCTCTGGGTTCTCAAGAGCCGAACAGTCTGGAAAAGTCCGGGAGGAAAATGGCCATGAGGATGGGAAGTGGCTGCTGTAAAAACCCTAGCACACCGCTGAGTGTGGTGATGCACGCTGGCTATCCTAGCATTCTGGAGGCCAAGCAGCACCACACTCAAGACCGGCCTGGCCCATACAGCAAGGCACTGGCTAGCCTGGGCTACATAGCAAGGCACTATCTCAAACACACTGTTGGGGATTATATATCATGATCATCACCTAGATTCATTTCAAGAGGACTCAGCAGGTAAAGGTGCCTGCTGTCAAGCTTGACAACCTGGGTTGGATTCCCAAGACCCACATAATGGATGAGAGAACTGACTCCCACAGCTGCCCTCTGACCTACACACCTACACACACACACACACACACACACACACACACACACTGTTAAAAGGTCATGAGCACCACGCAGTGCGGGACTCACACAATCATGCAGAGCATCATGAACACATTCCACAGGGCGATGAAGATCCGGAAGTACCTCAGGCTCAGCAAGAACTCCCGGACGTTGTCTCCTGTAAATCCAGACAGCATGGCTCAGAAGGCCGTCACCGGGACCACCAACCCCCAAACCTCTAATTGGTGCTGGAAAGGGCACGTGACTTAAGTCTGTCCAATAAGAGTCTGACCTGGGTCACGGGCTCTAGTTATCAGACCCAGGTTTGCTAGACTGAGAACCTGCCAGCTCTGGGCTGATATGGGGCAGAGGGCAGCATGAGCCCAGGGACCCAGCACCAGACAGCCGTTTTCTCTGTGTAGTTTTGGTGCCTGTCCTGGATCTCACTCTGTAGACCAGGCTGGCCCCGAACTCACAGAGATCCACCTGGCTCTGCCTCCCATGTGCCACCACTGCCCAGCTTATTTAGGTTTTTCAAGACATGGTTTCTCAGTGTGGTATGAGAGGTCCTGGAACTCGCCTGTAGACCAGGCTGGTCTCAAACTCACAGCGACCCGCCTGCCTCTGCCTCCCAAGTGCTGAGACTGGGAGCCACCACCACCATCTGGCTATAATGTTGACTTTTTTTACACAGCAGGGCATGTTCAAGTCAGAGGACAGACTGCAAGGGTCAATGCTCTCCTATGATGGGGGACCTGAGGATTGAACTCATGCTGTCTGGACTGGTAGCAACTGCCTTTGCTGGCTGGGCAATCTCAGCAGCCTCTGTAAACTGGTTTTTGAGACTGGGTCTCACTACAGGGCAGAGGCTAGCTGGGAGCTGCCTGAATTGCCTTCCACCAGCTAAGATCACAGATGCCCATCTCCTGCCCTGATTTTGCAGGATTTTGTTTTGCTTTCCTTTGTTTTGGAGACAGGGTTATCATGTAGCTCAGGCTAGCCTTGAACTCACTCTGTAGCTGAGGATGACCTTGCAGTTCTGATCCTCCTGAATCTTCTCTCTAAGCACTGGGCTGGCAGGTGTGTGCCACCACACTCAACTCAGTTTTCACGTTTCAAATGGGGGAAAAATACCAAAAGCATGTTTTGTGAGACACAAAAATGGCAATCAACCCAGGCATGTTGGCACCTGTCTGTAACTCTAGCACTCACCAGGACTGCCAAGTTTGAGCGTAACCTGGGCTATGTGAGATGTTGCCTCAAAAAAATCAAACAACAAAGTGAGTCTACAGATTGACTTCTAGAACCTTCTTCCAAGTCTGAAGTCAATCACCCTCCTTGTTTCTCCAGAATCGAAATAACTAGTGATTAGGTGATCTATAAGGGTGACCCCAGGGCAGCACCTGTAGGCAGGGGCTATCCGGGAACAGATGGCAAGCAATGCAAAGTTGGAACTGTTGGCAGCCACTTGCCACCCTTGGCCTGTGCACCCACTCCTCTCACTGAGTGCAGGCGTTACCACGGCACCCGCTTAGCAGCCAGCAACACCATCTGTCTGTCTACAGTACCGTCTGTGTATCACACCACTGCGACAGCGACAGGAAAGTACCAGTGAGCAAAGCCCAAATCCTTGTGCCAGGCTGTTGGGGTGGCTCAGTGGCTCAAGGTGCTCAAATGCCAGCCTGGTGACCAGATGTCAACCATAGGAGGGACCCACATAAAAGTAGAAAGGAGAGATTCCAGTTTTCATCTGAGCTCCACACAGGGCCACAGCACTGGTGTGTGTGTGTGTGTGTGTGTGTGTGTGTGTGTGTGTGTGTGTGTGTGTGTGTGTGTGCGCGTGCGTGCACACTTTAAAAAAGAAGAAAGACTGATCTTCCCAAACAGGATGGTCCCAGTGGGCCAGCCCATGGTTCCTCAGTTCAGACACACAAGGAGAACAAGACATGTACACCTGCCCAGAGATGCTCCAGGACATCTGGGACATGTGTCTGTCGAGCCTCTGGGGCAGCTGGTGGGAAGGCCTGGGTGCTGGGGGGAGAAGTGACTGCAAGTGCACCCACAGAGGGAACCCAGCAGCTGGAAAGGTTGGGGGCAGCAAACTTGGCTCCGCCCTCCTGCAAGAGTGCTCTGGCCGGTCCCTGAGCTCTCAGCCGGCGGCACACATCCTCCTGTGTGAACGCATGGCTGGGACGATGGGCCAGGGCCTGGCTCATGTAAAATGCAGCCACAGAGGTGAGACGGCTTAGTGAGTAAAGGCACATGCTACCAAACCTGGAGCCTGAGTTCAGTCCCTAGCACCCCACTGGAAAAAGACCCGCTATGAGATGTCTTCTGACCTCTGTCCGTGAATCCCACCACACAAATAAATAAATATTTTTAAAGTTATGAAAGCCAGCTGGGCGGTGGTGGCGCACGCCTTTAATCTCAGCACTCAGGAGGCAGAGGCAGGTGGATTTCTGTGAGTTCGAGGCCAGCCTGGGCTACAGAGCGAGATCCAGGACAGCCAGGACTACACAGAGAAACCTTGTCATGAAAAACAAAACGAAACAAAAAATTTACCAAAGACAAAAACAAACAGGCAGCCATGGGGCCTGCGAGACGGCTTGGCGGGAAGAGCGCTCATCACCAAGCCTGACGACCTGAGCGCGATGCCCAGGACCCACATGACAGAGAGAACGGACTTCTGCAGCGGTCCTCTGCATGACAGGACACAAGCGCTCCCTCACACACACAAAAGTAGAATCTTGCTCTTAGGGCACAGGTGCCAGACAGGGCAGGCAGGAGGGGCCGCGGGGAGGACAGCATGCTGCGGGAGGCAGAGGCTCCAGATGCGGTCCGGGGGCCCGTTACTCCACTGCTGTCAACCACAGTCTGACCATTCCTGAGCTTGTGTCCAAACTCCCCGTCACTACAACTCGGATTCGGACCAGCAAAGCGCAGCCCCTGGGCCTGATACAGCCCACGCATGGAGGGAAGGGGAGATGCAGCTTCACAGTGATGGATGGAAGACAGACAAATGGACGCATGAGTAGACGGATGGGTGAATAGGAGGGAGGCTCAATTGGGGTGGGTAGATAGGAGGGTGGGTGGGAGGGTAGGTGGGAAGATGAATGGTGCTTGCCCAGCATGCATCGAACCCTGGGCTCCATTTCTAGCACCTGATAACCAGCAGCAGGGACACGGACCTGTAACCCCAGCACTCAGGACGTACAGGCAGGACCAAAAGCTTGAGGCTACTTTAGGTTACAAGTAAAATCGAGACCAGCCCAGGACACAGGAGATTCTGCCTCCATAAAGAGAAAAAGAAAAGGAAAACCCAGTTTCCAACCCTGACTCTTGCCTCTTGCTCCTACCAACCTCAGGCAATACTCCATCATGACGGCACTGGCCACCGAAAGGGCCTCTGCCACGCCCCGTCAACCTGTGCTTCTGCAGCACCACCCTCCCACGGGGCAGGACCACTTTCTCTTACTCACACCGTCAGAGTGGCCAGCTCAGGGGCTGGCAATACGGTGGACACTCCTGTCACTCCAACACTTCGGAGGCCACTCGTGGCTCCACCAGACCACTCTCAACAACAAAAGGAGACAGGAAAGCGCAGGCTGGTGAAAGCGAACAGGGAGCAGGAACCAGACTGTGCAGGTGTGGAAAGCGGGACAACACGGAAGACATGCTTACCTGTGCTGGGTTCCCTCGATTCCTCCCCGAAGCCTTGGGTGTCCTTCTTTTTCCTATTAAGAACAGCAGATGACACCCACTCGAGTGGAACATAAACACCACTGGGTCTCCTGACCTGGGGCAGTGATATACCCCTCTCAGGGACACTACCAACCAGCCTAGTCTGTCACAACTGGTCATCAGAGGGGCCACTATGGATGCATTCTTGAGGGATGAGCCTGAGGCTCTTTGGCGGTGCAAGCAGGACACCGCAGGTACAGAGGGTGCAGATTTTTTGTTTTAATATTAATTTGTGAGTGAGAGGAATGAGTGTGCCATGCTACGGCACTTGTGTGGAGGTCAAAGGACAACCCACAGGAGTCGGTTCTCCTCTTCTACCACGCAGGCTCCGGGAATCGAACTTAGGTAGTCAGGCTTGGCGCCAAGCGCCTTTACCCGCTGAGCCATCTTCAGGCCTAGAGTACAGATTTAAAGAGTCAAGGGCGGTGCGGAACTGTCAAGGCCTGGGGAGGCAGCACGGAGGCGGGGCCAGAGGGAAGGCTAGAGGGGCGGGGCCCACGCTCGGGGCGGGGCCAGCCGTGACCTAAGGCGTGGGCGGAGCCTGAAGGTGGGGACACCGCCCAGCGCGGCCTACTCACAGTTTAAAGTTGAGAACAGCCCCGGCGTTCATCAGCAGCGTCCTGTGGAGGGATAGTTACGGTCACTATGGCCACCCCCGCCCCGCCCGGCTGTCACTTTCCAGCCTCTGACACCCCTCACTCTCATTACCCAAACAGCAGGATGTCTCCGATCATCCTTACAGCCGAAGCGGGCGCCAGAACCGGAAACGGAAGCTGTGAGGAGGGCGGGAAGAATCGCACAAGGCGACCAATACCGAATCAACATTGACTGGGTTCGCCGAGGGAGGGTGTGGCGTGATGACACCCATGGAGGCGGGGCTTGGGGTGCGCGCGCATGCGCGGTGTTGCGTGCTGAGGCTTATCCCTGCTGTAGCTTCTGCTCCGGCGCTGACTGGGCGGCCGGTTCCGCGTCTACAAGGAAATTGTGCCCTTGACCCCTGAGCCGCCCCGGAGACGGAATGCAGCGTAGTGGGCTCCTTGGATACGGGCGCTACGGATGACTGTACTCTAAAAGGGCCCCTATTGGGCCCCACGGAGGGCTGCGACCCCGGCTCAGAGTGCATAGTGTGTGGGTCAGGGCGTCCCCTTGCCTGGGTTGTACCCCACGGGCCTTCCAGTTCTGACTCGTGTGGTCCCGTGGAGAATGACGGTCCTGATCGGACAGACCTTACAGAACATGAGGCCTGGGCTGGGGTCCACAGAGGGTGGATGGAGGGCCTCCCGAAGGACCTATGGGACCTAATGGGACACCTATGGGTCCCTAACTCAGTGGACCCCATGGGACACCAGGGTCTGGGCTGGAGTCCACAGAAGAGGGTTCTTCCGACTCGTGGAGCCTCTTGGAAAGACAAGATTCTCACCGAACAGACCAAATAGGACATGAGGGTTTGGGTTGAAGTGGCCTTGTGGGAGGCGGGGTTCTGACTTGCACATCCCCTTGAAGTGACGGGATCCTCAAGAATAAAACATGAAATTCTTGGCTGAGGTCTGCGGAGGGCGGGGATCCTGATTGACTGGGATCTTGGGGGTAACAGGGGACCTGATTAGGCTATTCCCACGGAGAAGAGACAGGGTCCTAACAAGGCAGCTGTACAAGGACTGGAGTCCCGCTTGAGTGGGCTGGATGCAGCGTGCAGACCCCTTACTTGGCTGCGCTGAACGGAGCTCTGGCATCCCTGAGGCCCCGCGCCTTGCGCTCTGTGGGGCTGGGCGGCCTCATCGCCCCTCCTCTCCCCGGGGCCGGGCCGGGGCGGTACCTGACAGCGGGGCGGGCTCAGTGGCGGGGGCTCAGACGCCCGGCGGCGGGCGGCGGGACGCACGGGGCGGCCAGGGGCCGGGGAGGCACCGGCCAACGCCATGGACCTGATATCGGCGCTAAGCCTGGGAGAGCTAGCGCTCAGCTTCTCGCGGGTGCCGCTCTTCCCAGTCTTCGACCTCAGCTACTTCATCGTCTCCCTCATTTACCTGAAGTATGAGCCAGGTGAGTAGGGGCTTCCAGGAGAGAGGTTGCCCTTGCCTTGATGATGGAGGCTTGGAGGAGGCAGGGCTGATCCTGGGGCTGGATAGGGGAGGAGGCAGAGTCTTCCCACGCGCGGGCGCGCAGGTGGAGGAGGGAACCCCGGGGATGGAGGAGCTGTGGAAAGGGGGCAGATGGGTGGGAGGGAAGGAGAGGAGAGCGCTTGCTTACTGTAGGGAGGACAGGTGCTGTGGGGGGTGGGGGTGGGGGTGGGAAAAGGCCAGGAGTCAGGTTAGAGCAAAGCTTGGTGAACTTGAACTTGGGCAAGGGGCACTGATGGTGGCGAAGGTTGCAAGCAAGGGTCGTCTTTGCCCGGGCGAGGTCAGATGTTCTGCACATCAGCTGCCATGACCTCCCTTCACGCCCTTGGAGTGACTGCCGAGTGACTATATAAGGACTGGCCGTGCTGGGGGCTGCGATCAGGTTCGGGGAAAGTGACACCGGTGTCCCCTCTGCGCTGCATCTTTTGGCATCCTCTTCTTCCCTCCCTTCCCGTTCGTGGGCTGGGCCAGCTCTGGCCTGGGAGCCTTCCCTCTTAGGGAGCCGAAGCGGTTCCAGGATAGGGCAACTTTAGGTCAGCCTGCTCTCAAGAGTCAAGCCTTGATTAAAAAAGCAATCAATTACTTGTGTTTATGTGTGTGTTGTGGGCATGTGTGGAGGTCAGAGGACGATTTGCAGGAGTCGTTTTTTGCGGTCATCATGTGGGTCCTCCGATGGAACTCTGGTGGTCAAAATTGTGGACAGGCTCCTTCAGCAGCGGAGCCATCTCACTGCTCCCCCGCCCCTCCTCCAACCATTCTGTTTTAATGAGGACAAATGTAGCTCACACCGATAACCCCAAAACTCAGGACGTAGAGGCAGGGGGATAGGAAAGCTAATTCCAGGACAGCCAGGGATACATGGTGAGTTCTTGGCCAGTTCGACTAAGGACTATCTCAAAAATAAATAAATAATGTCTCCCTGGAGTGTTCTATTTTTACACAAGTTCAGTGTAAGCAACTGTGTCGTATTCGTCTCCTGTAGTTTTATTCTACTGAACCTGCAAGTTTGAGGGACAGAATCATTTCCTTCCAAGAAAGTTTAGGACCCTTCGTGGGTGGATATGTAAATTAATTCTTTTGAGGTGACAAAAATAGCCTGCTATGTTTATTAAAAATGAGGGGCCTTCAAGATGGCCCACAAAGTGGAAGGGGGAAAAATCAAGCTTAAAAATAAAAAGTATTCCTGTTAACTTCACAAGGATCCTTTTCCAGAGCTTTCTTAGGTGAATGTGTACACGTGTCCTTACAAGCATAAATACATGCTCTTATGCAAGGGGCTTGGCGTGACTCGTCAGGCATCCTGTTGTGTTTTTCTTGTCTGTGCACCAGCAAGAGTCTGTCTCTCTAAAAGCTGCTCTGGAGAGTCTTGGCTTTGCAAGGCAAAGTTCTCGTTTGTGCTTTTGTTTGGAGAAACTGGGTTTACCATCTGGGGAAGGATTCCTGGTGGCTTCTGTGCAACCCAGCACATCCCCAAGATCCACCATGAGGAGGTGGGAGCCCCCTAGGATGGACTTAGTAAGAAGTGTGCTGAAAATGGGGGGGGGGGTTCAGTATTTTTAACTCTTTTCATTTATTTATCAAGTATGTGTGTGTGTGTGTGTGTGTGTGTGTGTGTGTGTGTGTGTGTGTGCCAGGGTGTGCATGTGGAGGGCAGAGGACAATGACAGCTGTCCTCCTTCCAGTGTGGGATGTGGGGATTGAACTCAAGGCTTGGCAGCAAGTATCTTTACCCAAAGAGCCACTCACTGCCCCCCCCTTTATTTTATTTGCGTTTTAAAATATTTTCAGTTATCATTGTCATCATCAGTGTGTGCACAGACATGCCTCAGAGAGCATGCAGGCAGAGGACAACTTTGTGGAGCAGCTCTTGCCTTACACTTTACATGGGTTCTGGGGACCGAACTCAGGTTGTCACTGGGTAGCAAGTGCTGTTACCTCTGAACCATCTTGCCAACCCCTATTTAATAAAACAGAACAAGGGCTGGGTGGTGGTGGTGCACACCTTTTAGTCTCAGCACTTGGGAGGCAGAGGCAGGTGGATCTCAGTGAGTTTAAGGCCAGCCTGGTCTACAAAGTGAGTTCCAGGACAGCCAGGGCTACACAGAGAAACCCTGTCTCAAATAGCAAAACAAAACAAAAAGCCAAAAGCAAACAAAACAGGGTCCACTGTGTAGCCCAGGCTAGACTCCAACTCAATGACCCTTTCTTCAGCCGCCCCTGTGCTCGAATTCTAGATGTGATCCATGCCCATTCTTGTCTGAATACTTCTGCAGGGGTTCCACAGTAAACCGTCTGTGCTGCAAGTGTGGGGTCAGAATGTTCCAGAAAGTTTTGGTTCTATGCTTTACAACTTCATTGGTTTCTCAACCCTGGCTGCACATCAGATTTCTAGGGTCTTTAAAAGTCCATTTCCACCCGGGCTTGGTGGTGCACACTTTTAATGCCAGCACTTGGGAGGCAGAGGCAGGTGGATCTCTGAGTTTGAGGCCCGACATGATAAAACTTGACCTCAGCCTGGTGCAGTGATGCCCACCTGTTATCCCACCCACTCAAGAAGCAGAGGCAAACTCAAGGCCAGCCTGGACAACTGAGCCAGATCCTGTTTCAAAATAAAGTTGTGTTAAACTTTTTATTATTACATTTTATTTGTTTATTTATTGTGTGTGTGGAGTACTACCATTGCACATGTGTGGAGGTCAGAGGACAAATGTAGGTTTCAGGTCTCTCCTTCGACCATGTGGATCCCAGGGATTGAACTCAGGCTGTCTGTCAACCTGGTGGCAAGTGTTGTTACCTGGTAAGCCATCTTGCTGGCCCTCGGGGGGAAATATATATATATATATATATATATATATATATATATATATATATATATATATAGAGAGAGAGAGAGAGAGAGAGAGAGAGAGTTTTGTTTTTGTTGTTTTATTTTTTTGAGACAGGGTTTCTCTGTGTAGCCCTGGATGTCCTGAAACTCACTCTTTTGACTAGGCTGTCCTAAAATTCAGAAATCCATCTGCCTCTGCCTCTTGAGTGCTGGGCACCACCAAAATTAATTTTTGTTTATTTATTTTGTGTGTACCCAGCATATATGTGGAGGTGAGAAGACAGTTTGTCGACTTGAGGAGCTGTTTCTCTCCTACTATGTGGGTCCCAGGGATCGAACTCAGGTTGTCAGAATTGACAGTAGGAGTCTTTGCCTGCTGAGATATCACCCCAGTCCAAAATAAGAATTTTTAAAGGAATAGCAATGTGGGTAGAACCCCTGCCTAGGACCCCCCTTTGTGGGGCTGGGGGCATGGCTCAGCGGTAGAGCGACAAGCTAGAATCCCCCAATGTGGGGCGGAGAGGTGGCTTGTTGGTAGAGCTCCTCCTGAGCACACAGGAGACCCTGGATTCCATCTCCAGACTCCAAAACCAAATAACCAAATAAACCCAGACCAATTTAATCAAAATATGTGCATGCTTGTATTTCATGCCCATTCCCCCACCCCCACCCCCTGTGTGTGCTTCGTGACATCTGCCTGGTATGACTCCTTCGAAGTTTGGGGAACAGGAGGTAGAGGACTGAAGCAAACTAATATGATTAATACGCAGTGAGCCTGCAAGTCCCAGGGGACTTAGCCTCATACCCAGGTTCCTGTGACTCCCAGAATAATGGATTAGGCTGCGAGAACTACTCTCTTCATCCTTCCCTTAGGAAAGCAAGGTGGCTGGTGAGCTGCCAGGCAACACATACCTGTCATTTCTGCAAACAAGACTGAGCCTTAATGTAGGCCAGCCTGGGCTACATATCAAGCCTCTTTCTCAACCGGTGGCGCACACCAAAGCAGTTCCAGGATAGGGCAACTTCAGGTGAGCCTGCGGACCCAACACTCAGGATAGAAAAGCAAGCAGAGCTCTGTAAGTCTGAGGCCAGCCTGGTCTACATAGTGAGTTCCAGGACAGCCAGAGCTGTATAGTGAGATCTTGTCTTGACACCTCCGCACCCCCCACCACTCCCACCAAACAATAAAAGAAAAAAGATGGTGAGTTATTCGGGAGGCAGAGACTGGGTCCTCAGGACAAACTGGCCCCATATGCACAGACACACACATGTGCACAGACACACGTGTGCACAGACACACACATGTGCACAGACGCACACATGTGCACAGACACACATGTGCACAGACACACACGTGTGCACAGACACACATATGTGTACAGACACACACATATGTGCACAGACACATATGTGCACAGACACACATGTGCACAAAGCCCCTGCATATGCACTGTGTCGTCCCCCTGCCCGTTCAAACATGCATGCTCAATACTCACACATACACACACGAAACAAAAGGGACAAGTGAGGGCATCTGAGGTGGGACCAGTCTGCCTGGACTAACTCAACTGGCAAACTGGCTCCATCGCCTCCACGCGTTTCCCCTTGCCGATCTGTGACTTGGGCTCTGGTAAAATGACCCGGTTGCCCTCTGCTGGCTACTGGCACATAGTCTGTTGATATGGAGATCTGGATTTGGGGCATCTGAGGCATCTGTAAGAAGTGTTTCCATTCATTTGGAAAGCTCTAGAAGAACATGGGGGTACTGGTGTTTTCTGGGCCAGGCTTTCCAGAGAGTTCTTTTGCAAGAAGGCTCAGAGTGCTTAGAGATGCAGGACACTGGGCTGAACCAGAACTGCCCAGAAGAGCTTGATCCACTTAAGGGGATGGGGTTTCTAGGAGGGAGGAACTAAAATAGGTCAGGGCTGCTTGCGAGGACTCACCCCACCCCCACCCCTGTGCTAGGATGACAGGTGTCCCTCACCACACCCTTTGTGCTGCAGATGGAACCCAAGGCTGTGTGCCTCTTAGGAAAGCACTTTACCAACGGAGCTATGCCCTTGCCACCAATCCTCAGTTGTTTGAACTAAGCTGGTCTTATGTAGCTCAGGCTGGACTAAAACTAGCTATGCAGCTAAAGATGACCTCCAACTCCTGATTCTTCTGCCTCCATCTCCCAAGTGCCGGGACTACAGACATGCCCAACAGTAACAGACTCCGTTTTTTTTTTTTTTTTGTAGGTCTCACTATGTAGCCCAGGCTGTCCTCAAACTCATGATCCTCTTGAATCCTGAGTGCTGTGAATCCAGGCCTATGCCACTACGCCTGTTTCCTGTTGTGCGGGTGATAGAATACAGGGCTTCAGGCATGCTAGACCGGTCCTCTGCCCCCTGAACTACAGCCAGGGTTGGTTTGTTTGTTTTGTTTTGTTTTTTAGGCCAGCTTTAGGGTCACAACAAAATTAAGCTGAAAAGTACAAAATTTTGGGACTTTGGCTATGGCTCCTGAGATATGCTACACTAAGCGTGTGCAAGGCCTAGCACCAAAAAAAGACAAAGAGGGCAATTTCTATTTTCCCCACAGACCTCCCCGCCATTAATCTTCAGTATCGGAAGGAGACACTAGGGGATTCTGGACAGGGATCTTCAACCGAGCCACACCCTCAGCCCCTCACTGGGGATTCTAGGCAGGGGCTCCACCCCTGAGCCACGCCCCCATCCCCCCACTGGGGATTCTAGGCGGGGCTCCACCCTGAGCCACGCCCCCAGTCCGTCACTGGGGGATCCTAGGCAGGGCTCCACCCTGACCACGCCCCCAGCCCCTCACTGGGGATTCTAGGCAGGGGCTCCACCCCTGAGCCACGCTCCCAGCCCCTCACTGGGGGATTCTAGGCGGGGCTCCACCCCTGACCACGCCCCCAGCACCTCACTGGGGATTCTAGGCAGGGGCTCCACCCCAGAGCCACGCCCCCAGCCCCTCACTGAGGGATTCTAGGAAGGGCTCCACCCCTGAGCCACGCCCCCAGCCCCTCACTGAGGGATTCTAGGAAGGGCTCCACCCCAGAGCCACGCCCCCAGCCCCACACTGGGGGATTCTAGGCGGGGCTCCACCCCAGAGCCACGCCCCCAGTCCCTCACTGAGGGATTCTAGGAAGGGCTCCACCCCTGAGCCACGCCCTCAGCCCCTCACTGGGAGTCTAGGCAGGGGTGCTACTGCTAGGCTGTTCCTGGAGATCAGGTGGGTGGATTTAAGACTAGTGTGTGAAATTTCCACCCTGCAGATATTTCAGTTTCATTCTAGGCCCAGGAATATCTCTGGCATAATTGCTAAGGGCTAAGCCATTTCTTTTAGTCCTGGTAGGCAACCTTTGATAGAGCCAGGGAGGCTGGGCTTCTCCAGGTTCTGAGTGACTGAAGCCTGTCATCTCAGCAGTGGAGAGGCTGAGGCAGGAGGATGACAAATTAAAGGCTAGCCTGGATTAGAGTGAGGCGCCATGTCAAAATAAATACAAAAACAGGGCTGGAGCAGTGGCTCAGCAGTTAGGCGTACTGGCTGCTCTTGCTAAGGATCCAGGGTCCCTCCCAACCATCTGTGACTCCAGCTCCAAGGGATCTCACGCCCTCTTCAGGCCTCGGCAGGTACTGCACCGTGTGGTGCGCAGACAGACACACATGCAGGCAAACACTCTTACATATAAAATAAATCTTTTAAAAACAAATAAAGATAACGGGGTGAACCATTACATCTTGAGAGCTATATAAACTCATCCCTCTGCCTTTTGACAACCAAAGAAAGCGGCTAGCTGGAGGCTGGTGGCAGACACTTGCTCAGGCCGGAAGGGGACACGGGACTTTCTAGAGGAGGTACTAATGAAGCCAAGCCTGTTGCTTGCTTGCCATGGTGTGGTACACTGAAATCCCAGCCCCTCCCCTTCAGCACTGTCTCTGGGGTGGTCCCAAAGGGCACCAGAAACACCCTGGAATCAGACTGCCCCTGGCAGCTATTTTTAGAAGCACATGCGAGTGTCTGTTTCTGCAGGCAGGAGGGAGCGCTTCAGCAGCCGTGGCCCTGTGGACTTACCAGCTGCTCCTGGGATCACTGCTCGGGGAAGCAGTGCTTTAAATAGATGTTCTTTCCCCTCCCTCCCTCCCCCTCCTCTCTCCTCCCCTTCCCTCTCCCTCCTCCTTTCCCTCCTCTCTTTGTGTCCCAAGTAGCTGAGATTATAAGTACATAGCGGGGCACTTGACAAGGCTGGTTGTTTTGTGTGTTCTTTAGAGTACATGGATGTGTGTGTTGGCGTGCATGCACTCACACTTGTTGCATACATGACCCACAGAACAAGGTGCGGGAGTCGGCTCATTCCTCCCACCATGTGTGTCCCGTAATCCAGCTCAGGACTGAGGCCGGTTCCTGCTGAGCCACCTCACAGCGTCTGGGTCTCATGGGTTCTAAGGATCTGAATTCCAGTCCTCACACTTGCACAGCATCTCCCCTGCCCTGGTTGCTATTTGAGGCCATTAGTAAAAGACTGCATCATTTACCTTGCCATGTCCACACTGAGTGGCGTTATCTGAGGGTTGTATTTCTTTGTTTTGAACTTATTTACTATATATGTGTATGTGTTTGTGCGTGTGTGGGGAGAGCACGTGCCGTAGGAGGTAAGTGTAGGTCCAATGGCAACTGGGAAGTCGGTTCTCTACCGTGGGGGTTCTGGGGATTGAACTCAGGTCATCAGGCTTGGAGGCAATTGATCTACACAGAGCCGTCTCACTGTCTGAGTTCCGCTGTGCTAACAATACACAGATCTTTTTACTGATGAAGAGAAAAGAGGTTTGGGGGCCAAGGCTGTGGCTCAGTGGGAAGCCCTGTGTAGCAGGAATCTTTTAAAGAGACTTTATTAATAAAAAAAAAAACCCGGAGCCAAGTATTGGGGTGAACACTGGAAGATCAGAGAGACAGAACAAGCCACAGCTAACCTCACCTGGCCAACTTCTCAGCTGGTCTTGTTTCCTCAGCCTGGAAGCCTCTGTGTCCTCATCTCCGAATGGTTCTCAGCTGAAATGTGCTGCTCAAAACCTAAAAGCTTAACCAGCCAAATGCTTAACCAGCCAAATGCTTCTAGTTCCTGGTCCTCACGCCTTATATATCTTTCTGCCTTCTACCATCACTCCCTGGGATTAAAGGCATGTGTCACCATGCCTGGCTGTTTCCAATGTGGCCTTGAACTCACAGAGATCCAGAGGGATTTCTGCCTCTGGAATGCTAGGATTAAAGGTGTGAGTGCCACCATTTTCTAGTCTTTGTATCTAGTGGCTGTTCTGTCTCTGACCCCAGATAAGTTTATTAGGGTGCACAATATTTTGGGGAACACAATACCACCACAGCCCTGGGCTCCACCCCAGCCCTGGAGGAAACTAAAGGTTGGATTGGCTCAGGTCTGCAGCCTGAAAGTTTAGAAGGGGAATTTCCCTGTTTGGTCTTGTGGGACACACCAGTGCAGTAGACACTCACGGGAAAAGCAGAGTGGTAAAGACCAGCAGCCACCAATTCAGGGCCACCCTGGCCAGGGTTCCTTTGTTTTTCAATCTTTGAGACAGGGTCTCATGTACTCCAGGCTAGCCTAGATGTCCCCTGTAGTGAGGGATAACCTTAAACTTACAATTCTCCTGCATCAACCACAATGAGTTTATGTGGTGCTATGGGTGGAACCCAGGGCTTCCAGCACGCTAGGCAGGTGCTTACTCATGGGGCTACAAGCTCTCTACCAACTCAGTCCCAGCCCCGCTGTGCCTTTAAAACCACATTCTCCCAGGGACAAAACTCCAGCAGGCTACCCTTGGCACCCCCAGACCTAATTACCATGCCCTACACCCACCTCTAATCCTAACACCTTGGGGACCAGTTTCCCAATCTGTGAACTGTGGGGGTCAGATGCATCCAGACAGTAACAAGGGCCCTTGTCAGTGGAGCGTCCAGCTACTGAGTGACAGCTTTGTTCTAAAGATGTTCCCCCTAAATGAAACTGGTCAGAGAGGGAAGGCGCCTCATGATAAACAGGCACACCAGGAGATGCCCAGTGGTGGCTCTGGGGTGTGGCTTTATGACTTGGGGACAATATTAACATAAAGATGGAGCCTAACCATTAACAAAGACTCTGGAGATTTACAAATATTATAATTATTTATTTATTCATTTGTTTACTTATTTGAGACAGGGTTTCTCTGTATAGCCCTGGCTGTCCTGGAACTCACTCTGTAGACCAGGCTGGCCTTGAACTCACAGATCCGCCTAAGTTGTGGCCACCATGCTGGGCTGCTTTTATTTTTGTGTGCTCAGGGAGTCAGGTCTCCCTCCACCACATAAGTCCTGGGATGGAACGCAGCTCATCAGTCTTGGTGACAAGCTCCTTTACCAGCCTAGTGGCCCCTGATGAGACTAAATGAGTTTTTCCTATAAATGCCTCGCCCGGTCTGAGACCTAAGATCGCTTCCTCAGCGGGCACAGGTGAATCGCCACTGCCTCTTCCCGACCTTAGTGGCAGAGCTCACATTCAGCATGCAGCAGGCTTCCGTCCCAGCGCCCGATGAGCACATGGGAAACTCTGGGTTTAATCTTCAGCACCCAGGGGGTTAAAAAGGGCAGCATGCGTGCAGGTATGGCATGCTCCTGTGGTCACCTCTTCCAGTGACCACAGGAATTCGTGTGCCTCGCAGGAGCCGTGGAGCTGTCACGGCGCCACCCTGTGGCGTCCTGGCTGTGTGCCATGTTGCACTGTTTCGGGAGTTACATCCTGGCCGACCTGCTCCTCGGGGAGCCCATCATCGACTACTTCAGCAACAGCTCCAGCATCCTGCTGGCCTCTGCGGTGTGGTAAGCACCTGGAGGCCCCAGAAAGGCTGAGCCTGGGGTCAAGGGGGGACTCCAGCACCAGGGAAGGGGGAGATTGAAGGTGCAAAGACCCCAGTCGCAATCTGCATAGCACCAGCATCCCCACTGCCCTCCTCTGGATTTCCCACTGGGCTGCCCTCCCCCGTGACCATAGGCCTTCTGTCCTCAAAGGTACTTGATTTTCTTCTGTCCCTTGGACCTCTTCTACAAATGCGTCTGCTTCCTGCCTGTGAAACTCATCTTTGTGGCTATGAAGGAGGTGGTGAGGGTCCGAAAGATTGCCGTGGGCATCCATCACGCACACCACCACTACCACCACGGATGGTTCATCATGATCGCCACCGGGTGGGTCAAAGGTAAGCAGAATGATGACGAGGAAGATAAAAAAAAAAAAAAAAAAAATCACCACAGGGGTCCAATGAGATGGCTCAGTGGGTAAAGGAGCTTGCGGCAAAAGTCTGGTGACCTAAGTTTGATCCCTGCGGCCCACACAGGAGAGAACCGATTCCCACAAGTTGTTCAATGCCCACCACATGGACACCATACACACCATTCACAATAACGGTGAATGATAATAGGGGCCGGCAAGATGGCTTAGCGGGAAAGAGCGCTTGAAGCCAAACCTGATGACCTGAGTTTGATCCCCAGAACCCACATAGTGGAAGGATAGAACCAACTTTTGCAAGTTGTCCTCTGACCTCCACACACACGTGTCCTGGTGTGTACATGCACGAGGACACTCTCCCCACTACCACAAACCGTATAAATAAAATGTAACTTTTTTTTTCAGACAGAGTCTCTCTGTGTAGACCAGGCTAGCCTTGAACTCAGAGATCTTCCTGCCTCTGCCTCCCAAGAGCTGGTTAGAGGTGTACATCACTACACCTAGATAAATGTAACTTTAAAAAATTTGTAGGAGCTGGCAGGATGGCTCCGTAGGTAGCGATGATCACCACCAAATGAGCTGCGTTCAATCTTTGGATCCCACAGGGTGGAAGGAAAGAACTCCATGAGTTGTCCTCTGACCTCTGCATTAGAGCTGTGGCGTGCTGACACCCCCTTACACAAATAAACAGACAAATAGTAAAATTATAAAAAAAAATTATTAATTTTTTTCAATAAATAAGATCACAGCAGCTGGCTGGGCGTGGGGACGGGCTCCTGTCATCCCAGCATTCGTGAGGCTGAGCCAGGGAGGGCTAGGAGTCCCGGGCCAGCCTGGGCAACACAGTGAGACTCAAGACAGTCCCTTGAAGGAGGGGACACATCCAATTGCTTCTTGCTAGTTTGTCCTGACTGTGCTGTGTGAACGTGGGAAGGCTTTGATGCAAGCCTCATTTCCCCACCTGTAATGGATGATCCTCCCCGCCTGTAATGAACAGTCCTCCCCACCTGTAATGGATGGTCCTCCCCACCTGTAATGGATGATCCTCCCCGCCTGTAATGAACAGTCCTCCCCGCCTGTAATGGATGATCCTCCCCGCCTGTAATGGATGATCCTCCCCATCTGTAATGGATGGTCTTCCCCACCTGTAATGGATGGTCCTCCCTGCCTGTAACGGATATTCCCCGTGAAGAGAAGGCCTTTTTTTGTTTTTCCCCGGAGCTGAGGACTGAACCCAGGGCCTTGTGCTTGCTAGACAAGCGCTCTATCACTGAGCTAAGTCCCAACCCCGAGAAGGGCCTTTGTTTCCTTGGGAACTGGCTAGAAGGGAGCTGGGAATGAGGGTGTGCCGCCAGCTCAGCAGTACCCTGCCCCACAGGCTCTGGTGTCGCCCTCCTGTCCAACCTGGAGCAGCTGCTTCGAGGAGTCTGGAAGCCAGAGACCAATGAAATCCTGCACATGTCCTTGTGAGTACCCTGGCCTCTCCCTCCTGGCCTGACCCTGCACTGTTAATCACCTGGAGATACTGCTGGGGTGAGGGCGGGAAGAGCTTCTGCAAAGAAGTGATATGTGACTGGGGTTTTGAAGAGTGAGTAGGAGTTTTCTGGCTACAAAAGACCCTCGTTCCAGAGCCTAGCATTGCTGCCAGTTGCCGGGTTAGAAAAGTGCATGGCCAGGATGCAGAATGTGAGTAGGAAGTGAGGAAATGGAGCAGAGTGGAGGCTGTGGGCAGGCACTCCGTGTGGTGTGGAGGGCCAAGGAAATGGTGGGCAGAGCCACATAACATTCATGCCCCTTGCATTGGACCTAATACATCCTTTTTTCTTTCATTCGCTTATTTGTTCTCTTCTCCATTTTTTTGTGTGTCTGTGGTGTGCATGCATGTGGACATGTGTACGTGTGTGTGAGGGGCACATGTAGAGACCTCGGTTATGCTGGGATCATCCTCAGTTGCTTCCCCACCACATTCTTTGAGGCAGGGTCTCTCAGACAACCCCCCAGTCCTTGACATGCCCAGGCTCGCTGCCCAGCTGGCCGCGGAGTCATCTTCCCAACCCCTATTTCTTTAGCGTTGGGGCGGCAGCCTGCAGGACTCACCTCTCCCCGCCATGCCAGCACCTCTACTCACTGCCCAGGGGTTTTCTTCTCCCATATGCCTCCTTAGCCTTGTGCATGGTGACCTTAGCTTCCAGTACCTGCTGGGCAGATGTAACCCACCGCACTCAAACTCGCAGCCACCAAGATCACATGATTATGTGAGGCGACAGGCGGCCACAACACTCTCCACACCCAGCGTTCAAGGGCTTAGCAGGCCTCCGTGGCTTTTCTTATTGCTGTGACACCATACTTGACAGACAGGAGCAATTCAGGAGCTCGTGGCTTAGGCTTGCAGTTTAGGGGTTCAGTCTGCCACGGCAGGGCAGGCATCAAAGTCCAGCATGAGGCAGCAGTTCATATCCCACCCCCACAGAGGAGTGCCACTCAGCTGGCTTCTCCATATCCAGTCCCAGACAGTGCACTGGGGCCACCCACGCTCTGCAGGGCTCTTCCCCTCTGTTAACGTAACCTAGATAATCCCTCCCAGAGATTTGCCTCTGGGTTGATTTTTTGTTTTTGTTTTTTTGTTTGTTTTTGTTGTTGTTTTTTCGAGACAGGGTTTCTCTGTGTAGTTTTTGTGCCTGTCTTGGATCTTGCTCTGTAGATCAGGCTGGCCTTGAACTCACAGCAATCCGCCTGACTCTGCCTCCTGAGTGCTGGGATTAAAGGCGTGCGCCACCGCAGCCCAGTTTTTTTTTTTTTTTTTTTTTTTTCGAGACAGGGTTTCTTTGTGTAACCCTGACTGTCCTGGAACTCATTCTGTAGACCAGGCTGGCCTCAAACTCAGAGATTCACCTGCCTCTGCCTCTGGAGTGCTAGAATTAAAGGCATGTGCTGCCACTGCCAGGCTGATTTTTAGGTTCTGTCAAATTGACAAGAGTCACCATTACCAATCCAGGCAAAGTGGTGAACTCCTTTAATCCCAGCACTGGGAGGCAGAGGCAGGAGGATCTCTGTGAGTTCCAGCCAGCCAGAGGTACACAGTGAGAACCTGTCTTGGGGAAAAAAAAAAAAAAGATTCACCGTTATCAGGGTCCGTCACCCACACCATCCGTCACCCCAGTACTGGTGTAAGAAGCCAGGTGGGCAGCACACCTGTCAGTCACCCGGTGCTGGTGTAAGAAGCCGGGTGGGCAGCACACCTGTCAGTCACCCGGTGCTGGTGTAAGAAGCCGGGTGGGCAGCACACCTGTCAGTCACCCGGTGCTGGTGTAAGAAGCCGGGTGGGCAGCACACCTGTCAGTCACCCGGTGCTGGTGTAAGAAGCTGGGTGGGCAGCACACCTGTCAGTCACCTGGTGTTGGTGTAAGAAGCCGGGTGGGCAGCACACCTGTCACCCGGTGCTGGTGTCTTAGCTAGTCTACAGATGCCGGCACAAAACACCATGACCACGCCATTCATCTTAGGTTCCAGAGGGCTGAGTCTGTCATGGCGGGAGACCTGGTAACAAGCAGCAGTTGTGGCGGCCAGAGCAGGAGCTCAGGGCACGCATCTTGAATGGCAAGCAAGAAACAGAGGAGGGCGAGGCCCTCAGATCTCAGAGCCAGCCCCAGCACTTCCTCCCCCAAGGCTGCACTTCCTCAACCTCCCCAGACTGCACCACCAAATGGGGATCAGAATGGGGCCATTTTCATTCGAACCACAGCTGGGAAGACAGAGACAGTGTCCCCCGGGCTCCCTGCCAGCCCACCTAGCAACACCGGTAGACTCCAGGTTGGGGGAGTGAGAGACTGCCTCAAAAATAAGGAGAGGTCCTGCGAGATGGCTCAGTGGGTAAAGGAGCTTGCTGCCAAGCCTGATGGTAAGAGTTCAGTCCCTAGGCCCTCCGTGGTGGAAGGAGAAATCAGCTTCCTAAGGTTGCTTACAGGGTGATTGACAGAGGCAGCGAGACACCAGGGTGGGAGCAGGAGAAGGGTGTGGGTCAGGAGGGACAGTAACTCAGCTCCTGTGACAGTCCGACTTTCTGTCAGAAAAGGTGGCCCTCACTTCATAATAAGAGCCCTGGGGACTCAGGAGAGAGAAGCCTTTTATTTTACAACCTTGGGAAGTCAGGGTTCGCCATAGAGAAAAGGCTAAAGTGACCGGCACCCTGATCTGGTCACAGACTTTTTTATTTCCCTGACCGCATGTCACCACCCTGTGAATTCCTCACTGGCTGAGTTCTTGCCCCTAGCATAGCCTCTACCCCAAACTCCCCACCTTCCATCATCCTGAGACCCCCCTAGCTGTTCTCATACGTGAGCTCAGATTGTAACTTCCCAACCCAACATGAACTAAAATGCTCTCTGGCAAGCAGGCACCAGTCGCCTGCTGGGGAAGACAGCCCGGTGCTTCCTGGGCAGCTGCGCCTCTGCTGAGCTTTAAATGCAGCCTAGATTGAGAGTGGACCACATGACCCATGTCTTACCCTCCAGCCCCACCAAGGCCAGCCTGTACGGAGCCGTCCTGTTCACCCTGCAGCAGACCCGCTGGCTCCCCGTGTCCAAGGCCAGCCTCATCTTCGTCTTCACCATGTTCATGGTGTCATGTAAGGTAAGCATGTGACCTCCACGCCCCTGAGATGGGGTGCGGGAACTCGGACACCCCCAGGGTACAGGGTCCACATGAGATAGACAGGAGAAATTCATTGGGAGGTTGAGGGATGAGGGTTGAGGAAGAGAATGGGCCTTGGGGGGTGCTGGTGGCCTGTATGGGAGACCGTGGGACAGGAAGCTGGAAGTCACTGTGAGTGTGACCCGTAGGGTCCACTGTGACTGATCAAACACCCAGAAGGGGCTTGGGCCTTCCCTGTCCTTCCGCAGGGCTGGAGAATGTTGTCCCTAGCTCCCCAAGCATAGAAGGGCCCGCCTTAGGTATAGTCCATCCCTGGAGAAGAACACAGCCTTGGAAAGGGATGAGCCCAGATATGGAGGCTGAGGCAGGAGGATCGACATGAGTTTGAGGCCAGCCTGGGCTATGTAGTGAGTTCCAGGCTAACTAGGGTTACATAGAGACATTCTGTCTCATAAAACCAAAACAACCCCCCTACCTCACTCCGGGCCCTGTGGCAGGGAAATGGGCCCAGGATCAGGAGTTCAAGGTCATCTTCAGCTACACAGCAAGTTTGGGACCAGCCTGGGCTACGTAAGACCCTGTGTCAAAATATAACACAAACTAGGCCGGGCGGTGGTGGCGCACGCCTTTAATCCCAGCACTCGGGAGGCAGAGCCAGGCGGATCTCTGTGAGTTCGAGGCCAGCCTGGGCTACCAAGTGAGTTCCAGGACAGGCGCAAAGCTACACAGAGAAACCCTGTCTCGAAAAACCAAAAAAAAAAAAAAAAAAAAGAAAAAAAAATATAACACAAACTAAAAGCAAGCAAGCAAACAAGTGTGGAGAGAGGATGGAAGAGAAAAGAGGGCAGAGTGTGAGGGGAAGAAGGGAGGGAGAGAAGATGAAATCATTGTTCAGAGTTCTGGAGGGTGATGGCCAGGACGGTGGGGGTGGGGTACGGTGGGGGTGGGGTACGGTGGGGGTGGGGTATGGTGGGGTGGGGTACGGTGGCAGCAGGGATGGGATTCTGCGAGGGACTCTTCCCAGCTTCAGATGATTGACACCCTCTATAGTCCCACTTGATGGAATGAGATACCTATCTCTTATGGCCCTGCATGGCTATACAGTAAGTAGGAGGCTAGCCTGGGCTACAATGATACTCTGACTCAACAACAACAAAATGTAACACCCAAGTGCAGGTGTTGGGAGGTCCTGTTGGGGTGGGTGACCACTGGTCCCAGCATCCCTGGACTATCCAGGCTTGGACACCCTGGGAGTCGGGTCTCTCTAGACTCCAGGAAGGGGGCTCATGAGCTTGGAGGTGTGGGAAGCAGAGGGCTGGGGCTGGCCCGCTCCTTTCTCATGGCTCCTTTGCTCTCTCCCCCATCACTGTGTTTCTTGGGCTCCCCTTCAGGTGTTCCTGACGGCCACACACTCCCACAGTTCTCCATTTGATGTCCTGGAAGGCTACATCTGCCCAGTGCTGTTTGGGGCAGCTTGGGGAGGTGACCATCACCATGACAACCATGGAGCACCACATGGCGGCGGCGGGCTGGGCACCCAGCACTCGGGCCTGCCTGCCAAGGCCAGGGAGGAGCTGAGCGAAGGCTCCAGGAAGAAGAAGACCAAGAAGGCAGATTAGGGGTGGACCCAGGCATCCACGGGAGAAGGGTATGGACTCAGGGAACCTCAGAACTTAGGGGCATCCAGGGCTCAGAGTTCCCCTCCACCAGCCTCAATTTCCCTATCTGCAGTTTGGAGTCATCAACCACTCCCAGGGCTGATGAGGGTGGAGGAGTTGGGTAGCAGTGAGAAGCCCTGCTTTCTGCCAGACCTCTCATGACGTCACAGCCTTCAGGGTCACACATCCTCACAGCACCCACAGCAGAAGCCCTGGCCAGTAGATTCTTGGTTTTCTTTCTTTGTTCTTTCAAATTATATCTTGTAACCAAAAGAATTTAAAGCCACGTTGGAGACTCAGTTACCTGAGTTCCTCTGGAGATCCAGGTGCTGGGGTTCCCATGTCCTATCCCTCCCAGGACTGCCCTAGAATTTTGTGACTCCTTCTGGGCATCTTGGGGTAAATCGCCTCCTTCTCTGAACCTCTAGCTTCCTCTCAGTAGCGCGGAGACCCCGGGTCCTCCTGTGTACACAGGGTAGATGATGTCAGAAGTTTCCTAAGCAGCATGCTGTGGCCAGGGAGCCTGCGTGAAGGGCGGTGGCAGGTGCTTTGTACCTCAGGCTGTTTGTGTTTGGGCCCAGAAGGTCTCACCAGTTACTCAGCTGAGCGGATACATCCAGGGCTGCTAGGAAGCAGAGCTTGAGTTTCCAGCAGCCCACAGGCAAAAGAAGTGTAGCCACCTGCACGCAGGGCAGAGTGTCCAAGAGTCAACCTCCTTGAGTGCTCACTGTTGGGCCCTGGACACATCAGGGGTCCCTCATGCCGGATCAACATTGTTCATTCAGTCATTCAACAAACATATGGTCCACACCTGATCCGTGTACAGTGCTATAATGCTGGAGAGGAGCAGGCCTTGTACAGGGCGAGGGCTGTGGTAGCCAAAGTCACCAGAAGGTCTGGGAGGTGAGTGTGGGGCAAGGCTGGGCTCAGGCTTCTGTGAGTACCCAGTTTGCTGAGAAAGCACCTTCTCAAGGCATTGCCCGGAGGTAGGGGTAGGGCCTGAATCTGGAAGCTCCTGGGTTTCATCCTCTCGGTGTCAATCAAAGCTCAGTGTGAGTGATAAGCCAATAAATGTGGTGCCAGTGAACCAAGCTTGTTTGCTTTATTCAGGCTCAAAATGTAGGGATGCAGTGGGGTCTGTTCCTGGGGATGCTGGGGCCTCCGGGGGTGGGAGGTGGATCGGAAGCACGAGGTGCAGGGTCAAGCACATTCTCAAAGACAGTGGGAAGGTTCACACCTGTCACCCCAGCACGCAGGAAGCTGAGGCAGGAGGATCACCAGTTCCAAGCCAGCCTGAGCTACCTGAGCGACAGCTAAAAGGAAGGAAGGACATGAGGAGGGAGGGAGGGGCGGGGAGGGAAGAGGAGGGCGAGGGGAGGTAGCATTGCCGGTTAGCACTTTCAGGAATGCGCCCAAAGGGGTCCTGGTGGTCCCCGCTTCTCACAGTAGCTGAAATGCGGAGGCAGGAGGAGTCCTCAGCCCTTGGCAGTCCGTGTCAGGATCGCAGAACCTGTGTATAAACCGCAGCGGCTCTGGCCTTGGCTCGGCTCCGAGAGCAGCTGGGGAGATTACAGGGGAGCGGCCTTCCGCCCTCCAGCCCAAGGCGCGGGGATCTCATATTCTGTCCGGACAGACGGGATGGAAATAAAGAGCCTCCCAGACTATTTTGGGAAGGAGGCGTGCTAGCCACTGGCTGGCCTGTGGTCAGGGGTCGCTGCCAAGACCGGCTGCTGTGGTGTCCACGAACAGGTGCCAGAACTCTGACAGCCGGGTCTTAAGTTCAGGTTAATTTTAGCAGGATTCAAGCTTGGTAGCTTCTATTGTCTGATATTGAGAACAGGGTTCTTTATATCATTAGAAAATTCTGTTTAACAGCACTGGAGGAAAAACTTAATGGTAGAGCCCCCCCCCCACTCCCACCCCCACCCCCATCTCCACCCCACCCCCGCCTAGAATCCCCAGTGAGGGGCTGGGGGCGTGGCTCAGGGGTGGAGCCTAGAATCCCCAGTGAGGGGGCTGGGGGCGTGGCTCAAGGTGGAGCCTTGTCTAACATGCACAAGGCCCTGGGCTCCATCTATACCATCATATAGACACTGAAAGATATAAGTTCATACTGTGAAGCACAGTGAAAAACTGATTTGATTTATTGTTGTTTTTGATTGATTGTTTGTTTGTTTCGAGACAGGGTTTCTCTGTGTAGCTTGGCTGTCCTGGATCTCGCTCTGTAGACCAGGCTGGCCTCGAACTCACAGAGACCCACCTGCCTCTACCTCCCGAGTGCTGGGATTAAAGGCGTGAACTACCATGCTCAGTATCTGATTTTTATTTTTTTTAAGAAAGTGCCTCCCTGTGTAGCCCTGGCTAGCCTGGAACTCTGTGTAGACAAGGCTGGCCACGTGTGTAGGACCACTCACTACGCAGACTCCTGTCCAGCCCTCACCGCCT